>NC_051176.1:289940749-290240749 GCF_013339695.2 Rhipicephalus sanguineus | reverse complement strand
TAACAGTCTGTAGTGCTGGAATTATGCACTACAGAATTACACCAACGCACTCGTAATCATGCTGAAAATGAGCCACACATTCAAAGAAAAAAGAAAAGAAAGTGCTCAAGGTCACGATATTCGCCGATGTACAGACGTAGCTTCTTGCCCTCTTGTCATCCTTTCCTGTCTAGCTCTCATTGCACTTGTTGGGACAAAAATAGAGAGAAAGTACTTAAAGCGTGCGACAAACAAAACACTGCAACTCTGGTCAACTTCACGGATTTTAAAAGGTTTTATGGCAGTTGACTCGTGATGCAATTAACTCCGATAGTGACAGGGCCCCTTAAAAGGCCAGTAAACAATGCTGCAGTCCAAAATTTGTGATGAAGAGGTAAGTGTACACTTGTACAATGTGGACATGCTGCCACAAGAACTTTGCAAATAAGTGGTGTAACAATGAAGCTGTAAGAGATAAAACAACCATTTTGGCTAGTTTCGGTTCCTAGCTCATTTGGCTAGTTTCGGTTTCTCGCTCAACCTGTCTACTCTTCTCCGCTGCGCAGAGCAGCAGGTGTAGCCTATCGTCGTGACTATGCCCATACCAGCAACGTAACATGACATCAGCGATTATGTCATTGGCATGCAACCAATGACAGAGCAAAGCTTCCTCCATGTGTTGCACATGTCAGTTACTTGCAGGCGGCGGGATAAGGAAGCCCAGTGCGAGGCAGTGATGAGGTAAACAAATACACGACACGCACTACAAATGTGCAGCCAAAACCACATCACCTCGGGGCCAAGGTGCAGTTTCGTAGTGCAGATACCCAATCGACAAGGTCAGTGGAATGTAACGTTGCCCATGGGCAATATTACGTCACTTAACGGGTGAAGAGGACTGCTCAGGCACAGGAGAGGTGCATGGGAGTTTTTTTTTTTTTTAGATATAGCTTCTGCGTGGTTCACAGCGCTGTGATATTCGTAAGTTGTGATCACTGCGACCTTCTGCACGAATGAGCGAGCTGGTTTGTGAGGTGTGAAAAAAAGTCGGGGGCCTGTTTACTGGCCCTTTAAGCATAGCGGTACGGAGACGTGTTCGTTTCGTACTTCAGGGTGCTGTCAGTCGATACTGACAAACTGAGGTACTTGAAGAGCTCGACGCAAGGCAGGTCAACAGTGCTGACACTGAATGTGCCACTATCATCAGGTAATCAGTTGTTCTGCCTGTTCTGCAATAGGCAGCCTTACCAAGTCTGAATGGATGCTGCACATTCACCTTGCATGCAGCAGGAAATTAGAACGCATAATTGGCTAAAAGTAGCCTTGTGCAGACTGCAGTAATCAAACTATAGGTGAGATATCCAGCAAAAGAGAAACCTTAATAAAGTAGACTCTCGATAATTCAAACCTTCAGGTAAATTCAAACAAATCTTAAACTTTTGGTTGACCCGCTATGTTTTCAATGTATTTTAAAGCCACTTAATTCACACTGCCCCACTGCACAAATTTGGTTAATTAAAACTTTTTGCTTGTCCGTGCCTAGAATTATCTGCTGCCTTTGTTGCTTCTAGCTGAACATTCGTGTTTTTATGTCACGAACAGTCGCAGATAAAGCTGGCTGCCTACCTACAAAATAGCCAAACTAGTCAAACTGCGTGCACCAACAATCGCATGCTGACCGAGGAAGAACAAAAAAAAAAAAAAAAAAGATCGAAACGGTCTGGCCTTGGTCTACTGCAGGGATCTCAAACAAGCGGCCCGCGGGCCGGACTTTTCGCTAGCAGCCCACGGCTTCACACGAAATACAGTTTTGTGACTTTGCCAAATATAGTACTTGCACTACTTTCTCACCTAATGCAATTAATAGCACTTTGTTCGGGTAAGCTACAGGGACAGGACTGGTCTCAACATGGGTCTCAAGCTTTTTTTTTTTCGTGAGGCACCCAACGTGGTCACATTGAGTCAAAACATCACCGTGGAACAGAAACTCAATATTTTAGTCATTGTGGAAATCCGTATCGATATGTTTTTCGAAACCTGACATCAAATCCTCTTCAGAAATGACCCATATATGGGATATGGGAAGGGCATTCTTTCTCAAAGCAATGTTAGGGGGCCTGCTAGCCGAGGCGTGTTGAGACCCCTGTGGCACGATCTTGTACACGTTCCTAAAACGGACGGAGACGGTCCGTCCGTTTGAGTCGCACGCGAATTGGTCAATGTGAGTCGCGACGTTAATTGTCACGTGAGTCGTGGCGTCACGTGTCTGGTTTCGGATGGAGGCGAAAGAACGGTCGGAAAGACCGTCCAAAACGAAACGGATGGATTAAAATAGCTGCCAGACGGCTTGGATTGGATTGAAACGTAGGCACTCGAGACGGTATCTTGCGTATCCGTCCATCCGTTTCGTTCCAGACGGTCCCTCCGACAGTTCTTTCACCTCCGCCCACGGCTCACGTGACAATTAACGTCGCAGCGCTCGCCACGGCTCGCATTGACCAATCGCGTGCGACTCAAACGTACGAACCGTCTCCGTCCATTTCAGGAACGTGTAGAAGATCACGCCACTGGTCTACGGTGTGCCAAACACTTCCTAAAGTCACTTTCACGGCAGTACACTGGTGTTATGTGGAAAACCGTCTTAAGAATGGGAAGGGGCTACCAACTGTCACAGGACACAACACATTTCATCCATTAATTACACATGCATGAACGCGTTGTATGATAACGAGTATCAGTACAATCGATGACATCGAAAAACTTTACTGGCCATCATGCAGAGCTGCCTATGCTGTTGCTGAGGCACTGAGAAACAATAAACATCACAACAATAGTTGGTATGTTGCCCGGAGCCATACTTTTGAGAACTTCTGATAATCCCGCTTCTGATAATTCAAACAAAATCCTGAGGTCCTCAGTTTGGATTATCAGGATTCTACTGTATGTAATTATCATATGAAACACAAATTAAAATTAAGAACTAACGATTTTACTACAGTACATTTAATGTGAAACACTCGCACATCCGTCATTAAAGGACGAAGAATACTACACCTGTGTAAATATTAAAACACTGAATCAAATAGTAGCATCCTATTCTTCCTACTCAATCTGCTCCTTAAATCGAACCATTGCTATTCATAAATACGAATATTTATTTAATAGTTGACGAACATTTCAAAATGTTGGCTGCACCCAAATAAACACGGAATTGGTGCAGGAGTACAGAATGCGAGAAGGGCTAGGGTGCCCACCTGCACCACTAAAGTATCGCAGGTGGTGCAGGAGTACAATAAATTTCATCCACATGGGCATGGTACATATAGGCATAAAACATGAGAGTCTACAGGGTGCAGAAGTCTACATTGCTCAGGAAGCCAGACTATATCGGCTATACAATGATCATTCGCACTCTGTGAAGAGCTCTGTACATGAAGAGTAATATGTTTACTCCATTTGTGCTTTTTAATGCTCAAATTATGAATAGTTGGATGAGGACATTATTTTACATAAACTGTAAAAACGGCTGTCCAATTGCCAAGAACTCCGATTCAATCCTCGCACTATTTGATTCCGATTCGACTCTGTCTCAAAAATCACTATTCGCATACCCATAAAAGATATGAAAACATGACACAACAAAGCGCTTTTTTTTTCATTTTGCCATTTCTGCATCTTCCTTTCATGCCAGAAAATTTCATCATGCAGAATGTCTCAGCTAACATTATCCAAGCTGCCAAAAAGAACTCATGCAAGACATGGTTGTAAGACCTACGGTGTTTGGTAATTAGTCCTCTTCCATCACCACAATAATTTTATTGCACTAATAAACTGGCTAAATATAAATTATTATTCTAACAACTTGTTAAATTTTTAATTAAGAGTGTGACTTCAAATGCGAAAGCTGTTATTGTGTCCTAAAACATCCCACTCAGTCACAGTACACTGTGTCCTGTGTAATTATTTTTCTGCACTTGCAGCACATCAGATGTGAAAAGTGCTGCATTATTACGTATGCCGTGACAGCAGCATTTACGATGGCAAAGCTGCTGAGTTCACGTTTAACAGAAGACAACATCAGTTCCAACAGCTTGCCACTTACATGGTTGGAGAGCCAGTTCACTACTGGGGTTAAATCTAAAGTGACCAGACGTCCCGATTTAGATAGGACATGTCCCGGTTTTGCGGCTGGGGTCCCCCTGTCCCGCCAACCTGCTTGCAGGATGGTGTTTTGTCCCGCTTTCGGTCGAAAGCCGGCTCGCAGTCGCGGTCAGCTAGTGCGGACACCACACCCCTTTGCTATATTATACTATACATGGCTATGACCTGCTTTCTTTCTCTTTCCCCCTCTATCTCTATTTCTTTCTTTCTCTGTTTCTCTTTCTTTTTGTCTTTCATTCCTTTTATCTTTTTTTTCTCTCTATCTTTTTCTCTTTCTCTTGCCCACAGGAACAAAATCATATGGTTCCCATAAATGCTTGTTCAGCTACCGCGCCTAGATAGCCAAGTGGTTATGGCGCTCTCCTTCAGACTGTGGGTACCCAGGTTTGAATCCTGCCTCAAAATTTTACTGCATTTTATTTAATTCTCCTCCTCCTTTCCTTCCTCCTCTCCACTTTGCCGAGCAGAGTTTCCAGGTTTCCTTGATTTGGCTGCACTTTCTGCACTAGTTCAAGAATGCTGCACTTTGGCGCTCGATTTGGCGAGTGCAGCGCGCGCCACCTGCACTTCTGCACTCGATTTGACGTCGTGCTGCACGAGTTCATCTGCGCTTCAGCACTAGCTTCCTCGCGAGTTCTCGTCTCGTGCAAGTAGCGCAAGGTACATGGCTACACTTTTGCCCTCGATTTGACCACTGCATCGAAACCGCTAGTGTCGGGCTGCACTCACATTGAAAGAACTGGTGCAGCACTGGCACGGCACTTTCGTGAACTATGCTCAAGTGCAGCCAAATCGAAGAGACCTGCTTTACGGCCGCTTCCCTCCTCCTTCCCGACTCCTTGCCTCAGCACTCCTCGTTTTACTAGACTTTACTCTCTCCCACCCCAGGCTGCAACCTCCTCTCCCACTGCTCTCCATCACTCTCCTTCGCTTCGCTCTTGCCCTCTAATGTCTTCGCTTTCCCTCACACCTGCAGGACTCGGTAGTGGGGATTGCCCGATTTCTGTGGCGCATACATGCATGAGTTTTTGCATACACTATGCGGACTTACTGCAAGCCTAAAACAGCTCCACTATTAAAAGTGGAATTTTTTGTTTGAGCTATACGACGTGTTCTTCCTTCCATCATTCTGCACCCCCCACCCATGCCGTATTGGAGTCTGCAGAATATGATCACTTTATTTTAGTTAAACCACTACAAAGGCTACTGGTGTCGCACTGCATGCACACAATCACTTTTCGTACCTTGCGCACTATGAGTGAAGTGTGGAAAAAATTATTACCCACAACATAATATGCTGAAAAGGACTGAATGGGGTGTCTTGGGGTGTAGTAACAGCATTCCCATAGAAACTCACATCCACATTTCAAATATTAAATGAGTTCATTATTCCCTCTAAGCATACACAAATCACATAGCACTTATTACACAAATTAGTAAACAAAAAGGATTTTGATGGCAGAAGAGGACTGGCGACCAAGCACCATAGGTCTCATAATCGTATCGCGTACCATTTTTGAGGGCTTGACTAATGCTGGTTGGGATGCTTTGTATATGTTATCTTACCACAAAAAGGTGGTAACTACATCCACTGCTGAGGTACGCAGGCACCCCACATGCTGGACATAGCAAATTTGCTATCGTCCCATTTTATGTCTACTGCAGGACAAAGGCCTCTCCCAATGATCTCCAATTTTCCCTGTCCTGCATGAGCTGATTACATTTTATGCCTGCAAACTCCTTAATTTAACCATCCCACCTAACCCACTACCATCCACTACTACATTTCCCATCTTTTCGCATCCATTCCATTGCTCTAACTGACCATCAGTTATCTGACCATTGCATTACGTGACCTGCCCAGGTCCACTTTTTTCTCTTAATGTTACGCCTATCATTTTCCATCGCACACTGCATGGTTCTCAACTTTTCAGGTTTCTTTGTTATCCTCCAAGTTTCTACCCGATATGTTGGTACTGGCAATTTACACTGGTTGTACGCTTTCTGCTTTAGGAACAGCAGCAAGTTGCCAGTCAAGAGTTGCGAATATCTACCATATGTGCACTAGCCAGTCTTTATTCTTCCATTAATTTTCTTTGCATGGGTAGGTTCCTTGTCTTGATGGATTCTAGGGTCCAGTTGCAAAACATTCAGGCTTCATAGCATTATCTTTGTATTTTGCATATTTAGTTTCAACCTAATTTAAAACTTGCTCAGTTTAGGTCTTCAATTGGTTTTTGAGTATAGTCATTGTAATACCACAACTTGGACTGCAAGGAATATGCAGCAAGGCACAACCCTGCCATTTAGAACAACCTAATGGGGTAATATGCCCAAAGAAACCAGGGTTGCCAGTGACTTTCGAGTAAATGTCGCCAAGCGACGAGCAAAAAGTCGCCAAAAGTTGCCATTTTTTTGCAAATTTTGCCAAAAAGTCGCCATTCTAGATATGTGCGGCATACCTAGTAATAAAACTTTCTATTCACGTATAGCCCCATAGAACACAGTACCATCCAAGACCCTTAAGTTATATTGACGTTTCCCAATGCCAGTCGTATCGCCCGCTTCATCATGAGAGTGCATAGTGCTACTTCTCTGACTAGCCGCAAGGTGTGCGTGGTGGCACAGAGGTGAATGAATGAAACGCTCATGATATCCTTCCATCCCTGTCCGCTCGTTTCAAAAGTAAAAGTGTGGTAAACCTTGGGCGAAAACCGTGGAAGCGTTGTTTGTAGACAGCTTTACATACCCTCATATGAATTAAAAGGATTAAAAGGTTTGTTGAAGGTAACACGAGAGAATTCTTACAGGAACCGAGCATTAGTGAGTCTTACACCTTTTCAGTGTGAACTAATATGACACCGGACACCACCGACATTTTCATATGGTCACTTATAATATCTACACGCGTCAATCCGATGGGTTATTAATGAACAGGTAGGCAATGTAAAATGTTACATAGCAATTGTTTTCATTGCACACGCTCACTGAGTACAGTGGAAAATGCCTCAATAAATATTTTTTATTGCCCAAATAGCCGCGTATCCGCCTCCCTTCGCTATTCCATAACTGTCTTTACGAGCTGAATTGGGGGTACTGCGACAGTGAACAAGTCGCCAAGCTATTCAGAACAGTTGGAGCTTTGGCGGAACAAATGGTCAGAACACGCTGCCAACCCGTCGTCTAGCCCCTTCAGAAGCGAAACTTTAGAGAAGCTTAAAGCACCTAAAGCCATAAACTTAAGAACACTGCCCCCTCGCGGTTTGCAAGGCAGTCCGCTGACTTACATTTTGCTAGAATGTCGCTGGGGGGACGTTCCAGTACCTTCTGCATCTGGATGAATTGAGGAGATACACACGAGTTGCAGGACGGACATACCGAATGACGCTTGATGTGCACATTCTACTCGGGGGTCTAAAACCAAGACAGATACAGAGAATGTTGCCGCTCATTCGTTGCGAAGCCACTGAGCTTAGGATGCATAATTCAGTGGAGACCTAAGCCGAAAATCGCCAAAAATTCGCCATGTCGCCATTCATAATTTTAGGTCGCCACGGGCCTCTCAAATTCGCCAAACTGGCGAAAAGTAGCCACCACTGGCAACCCTGAAAGAAACTAAATTTTACTATTGATTTTATCTTACTGTACTTTACAGCAAAGGTCATTCAAGTGAACATTTTCTGCATTGTTTCTAAAAATATTTTGGCAAAGTATTTAAAAGCATTAAGGGGGGATGTGGCAATGGGAATGGTAAATTTGGTCAAAATGTTCAATTTTTCAATTAATTTTTTTTCTGCAATCCTGAGACCATGTTTTATGTCATGGTGAAACATTAGACCAAAATAAGCAATAGAAGTTGAAAAAAAAAAAAACATTTTACTAGTGTGCTGTCATCAAAAACTATGAGAAAATTGGGCTTTAGAAAATGCAAATCTGCAGTTTTCCCTTGGCACAGTGCCACCATATTGGCATCATCATAAAGAGGACAGATAGAGCTCATGATAGCCACAAAGCTGCATTTCTCCAATGAAAAATAAAGCCAGCTTCCTTCGGAGTTCCATTTTCTTAGCTTTTAGCTCCATTTTCTTTGAGCTCCATTTTCACAGCTTTCATATTTTGAACACTTGCTGTCAGTCATCCCTGGGCCATTTCACAACAAATAAAGATATAACCATTCCGTTTTCTGCGCTTAGATCTTGAGACATTGGTGAGTGCCGTAAAGCTGTCCATATTTGTCTGCACATCATACAGATTTTTATAATTGGCTTTTTGTAAAAGTTGTTTGTAAGACAATATGTACAAGAAATTTCAAAAATTTTTGTGCGTGCTTATTTGTATATTAAAAAATAAACCAATAGCGTTATGGCACAGAATGGGCCCTTGTGAATATCCTTAAGCAAAAATCTTGATGAAATTATGTCTAATTCATTAATTAATTTTGGGATGACAGTGAGAGTATATCAAGTGTTGTAACTCAAAAATTACAACAGACAGCTCAAAACCGATTGCAGTTATGATATCAGCACAACATATCACATCTTCATGCCAAATTTCATGACTTTATTTTCATAAATAACCAAGATAGTTTTCATTGCCATGTCCCCCCTTAAAATGTTTAATTGATATTTCACTTGTTACCCAGTAGCAGCCTTGCACTAAAGAAATTTTCCCCCTAATGAAATAGCATATTCCATCCACCTAAATATATCCCAACTCATTGAGCTAGAAAAGGGCCAATATTATTGGCACATTCTTCACACGACCATACCAAATTTTCTCAAGCACAAGAAAAAAGGCAGACAACTTGACTAATGACGAAGTTTTGAATGACCTACCCGAAAGTATCCCTTGATACCACAACAGCTGTAGATTGTTGTTGCTGCATTGATGAGGCCGCTGATTTGAGACTGATGAGTGGTTTTTAGAAGTGAGGTCTCTTGTGTGTTTAGCAACGTCTTGCACACATCCAGCGGTGTGGTGACAGCTGCAGCAAATGCACCAGCCACACCACCAGACACCATGTGCGCCATTGGGTTGTAGGTGCGTCGTTTGTTGGTTACCACCTGCATGAACTCATAGGTGACAAAGTGGACACACTGGAACGGAATGTTCATGGACAGCTGGGTTGTATAGCTCCGATAGAAGGCACGTGCTCCTTCGTGCTGCCATACATGCAGAAAGCACTCTGTGCACCGCTTGAACTGGCTGTTGTACATCTGCATTCGCTGCTTCACCACTGCGGGGGAAAAAAAATACATTAGGGCATAACTAAATGAGAGGAGAGAAAAGCTGGAAAAAAAAAAACTCACCTTCAGCTGGGTTCATTATGCTGTCATGCATCACTGTGGCCAAGCAGCCTGCAAGACCTGAAATTGAACATAAGGCCTAAATTGGCAATAACATTAAAGGAAAAAAAAAAAGATGTGGCTGTTTGTGCTTGCTGGTAACTAACTTGCTTCACTATGAAGCACCTGAGCCTAACAATACCACCACAAACTAGATCAAGTGACATGTGCTCACACTTCATTTTTATAAATAATTAGTGCAGAAATAGTACACAGCCATATCATTAAAGCCTAATCCACAATCCCTTTCATTGAAACATACTGTAGTTACAACACACTTGTTATAGATGAGAAATTGTTGAACAAGGAATGTTGCTGGAGCCAATGTTTAGACAAGTGAACTTGCTTTTGTAAGGATCTATTCAAGTCTTGATCTTCCCATGAACTTCTATTTGTCTGAAACACTGTTGTTATGCTACACAGCATCGGCTTGCAAAACAGTAACTATGTGCTACTTGTCAAGAAAATAAAAACATAGTTTGTTGTTAGCAAATGACGTGTCCAGTTCAAGCACTACAGACATTGTGAAACTTTGTTCCATTGCCACCAACTTCCCCCAGCACCACAGTTAAAAATGAGTTTCATTTACATGCAATTTGTTTTTCAGTGTATGTCATTTTACACTGACCATTACCATGTGCAGTGCTAAATTATTATGAAGTCAAGTGTCCAATTCTGTTGCTTGTGACAAATGATAATATAGATTGCATTGATGGCTGCAATAAAAAATTTTCTGGTGAAAGCCATACAAAACAGTGAAGAGCCTCAAGGATTCATCTTTTTTTTTCAATCTTAAACACCTTAGGGCAAAACTTTCGTTTCTGTTTCAACACTGCATTGGATCTACATTTAAATAAAAAATAATTAGTGTACCATACGAATCAACACAACATTCAGTCCTGAGCACTGTTCTTTAGTTTGAGGGGCCAGGACTCGGGGTGAAGAGTTCAGATGGGGCTTAGAACTCTAGGTTACATTCTCCTAACAGAATGCTTGTAACACCTTAAAATTTCATTATAATCACAATTTTACTATACACATCACTCTCAATAGTGAATTAGTATGATGATGTCATGATGGTTGCCAATTCAACATAATTAAATAACTAGGGCCTCAGTTCTCTTCAATGAACTTTCTGTATGGAATTATGCAAGAATAGTCAGCTCATAATGTTATAGACGTTTCATTTATTCATGAGCTCAGAGCAAGACCATGTTCCCACTAACTCCAAAAAAAAGCAGTTTTTCCCATAAGGTGAAACCCTGCTAGCGATTGCTATGCATCTAACAGCTGTAAAAACGTAGAAGGTTTTATGGGTTTAGCCATGTACAGCATACTTGAGATGCCAATACCATCTCAAGAAGGTGATATTGGCATTCACCTCCACAGTACATAACAAGGTTTTACTACATCTGGATAAAAAAAGTTACTTGCAATGGTATGCTCGAACTGTCAAGAACTTTATATAATAACAGCACGCCCTTCAGTGAAAGCTGTGTAATGCTGAAGCAGAGAAACAGAGCTAAAAAAAAAAGGCCTCAGCTAGGTCAAAGAGGGAATATTTGCTGTTTGGTCATCCATGAATGTAGTGTGTATTAGCGCAGTACATAAAAGAAAGGAACACGACACAGACGTAGAGATAGGTAGGCACTAAGATAAGTTAGCGCCTATCTATCTCTACGCCTGTGTTCCTTTCTTATATGTACTGTGCTAATACAAGCTACGTTCATATCCTATCCAAACATAAACATCCCATCTTGCTGCCCATTTCTATGTAGTTTCCCACTGAACAAAATGGCAGCTTACACCGATTAAAAAGCATGACCTTAAATATAAAACTTGGGGCATTGCAGCAGCAGTGCCACCTTGAAACTTGTCTCATTCTTCCACTATGGGAAGGATTGTGCCTGAGGCTCATCGTTCTTATGTCACATCCTGAGTAAATTGACTTAGACCAGCCTCATAAGAAATTCACTGTGAACAACGACTACAAATAGCCTCCAGACATCTGTCTTGAACTTAACACTAGAAACAAAAGTTTTGATTCAAGTCGAAAACTTTAGTTTTCAACATGGATCAATACCACATTGCTCAGTTCACCCTTTTTACCTCGTGACATCTTTTGGCTTGGTCAGTGGCATAAAAAATTAAAAAAAAAAAAACAGATGTTCACCATATTGCACCAAACTCGGCTTGGTTGGTCTAACACATGACCTGCAGCTATGGTGGCTTTGCTACTATGGTTCTCAATGCCGATATACTGTGCATGCATATAGACACAACCGAAAAGAGTATGCTGGTATAACATACATTTCACCCACAGCCGCAAGAATATTTAGTAATTAGAACAAAAATGGGGTAGGATGCACAAGAGTGTACAGTACGTTTAAATTTATGAGACATTTTTTACTGTAAGGCAAAATAAACAATTACCCATTAAGTTGTGTATACTACTAAGAAATGGATATGGGCCGGGCACGTAGCACATCGGCAGGATAACCGGTGGTCATCAAGGGTAACTGACTGGATTCCAAGAGATGGCAAACGTGTGAGGGGGAGACAGAAAATTAGGTGGGTAGATGAGATTAAGAAGTTTGTAGGTATAACGTGGCAGCAGAAAGCACAGGACCGGGTTGATTGGCGGAACATGGGAGAGGCCTTTGCCCTGCAGTGGGCGTAGACAGGCTGATGATGATGACTACTAACAAAAAAAAAAAAAAGAACCCTCCAGAGGGTAAGTGTATGATACACCACAAAACTTGCACAGTTAAGGTTAAATTCTAAAAACACAATTAGAAATATGTGAGAAAAAAAACTACCTGGGAAGCAACTACACGGTGTTCTTGTTGAATGACAACGACAGTCACTAATCTCAATTAATGACAAGCATGTGATTTACTACAATAGGTTCCAAATGATATGGTAATTGATACAAATCCTACAATCTGAGAAGTTACCGCATTGAAGACATGATGCTTGCTATTGTGCAGGTACATGGTAATGTCTAAGCACCTTGAGAAATTGGACTGTTTGTTCCATGTTCCGTGCCACTGATGGTTCGCTTGAGCTTTTCATAGCAGGAGAAGTACAGAGCATGGGCCGGGCCAGCACCAACGACCACTGCACTCATGCCTCGAACGGGTCGGAGTGCACCTTCATGCCGGACCATTTTGTAGAAAGCATCAGGGATGGAGGTGTACCTGCCACCTGGACTGGGTCGCAGGCTTTGCATTCTAGTCTGCAAAAGGAGAGTCATCAAAGCAGAAATGAATGGCGACACTTCAATCACACGTTTGAAAGCATTGTAGAAGAGCAGTGTTCACACATATTAAGCGCGAGCAATAAACTATAAACCATTTGCAGAAATGTCATAGGCCATTAAAGAGGTTGTGAACGCAAATTACTGAACAGCGGATTTACGAGAGAGGCTCACCTGTGTAACTCAGTGCTCTCAGCGGACAAGAGTGGAGTCCACTTATACGTACCTCATGGTTACACTGCCAATTTTGTGTCCGTGTTCGCAAAACAAAGAAAAAATGCTTTGATTACGAGAATTAAAGAAATAGACCAACGAGAACCATGTGCTGCACCTGTCGGCAAGACATCAAGGTCGCATTTTTCAGCACCTCACCAACGCGAGACGACTTGTTATGGTGAGCGTAGTGACATCTACTAAAATTTTAAACAGGGTCAGCTTATGTTACGCAATAAGCGATCATACGCTAAGTAGACAAATATGTTGTCCGATCGGAAGGTTACTGCAGACCACAGCACTCAAAAGCACAGTGCGAAAGCGTGCAAAGCGCATCCTACACTACGAAGTCGATTTCTCGTGATACGTGAGTAATTTTTCAACTCACCTTGACAGAATCCAAAGGATACATAACACAATGTTCCATGATTCCAGCCGCGGCACCCGCAAGCATGTGGGTAACCACATTGGTCGTCGGTAGACATTCATAGTCCTCGAACTCCATAAGATCAGGCGCTGTCTAAAAATGCCACCTTCAAGTTTAAATCCTTAAGCATACACTAGAAATGCTACGGTTTGTGAAACAGTTCGATATCGCTACGTTTTTGCGAAAAAATTCATCGTCGAGAGGTAACTCGTGTACGTAGCCAATAGTTTATGGTGGCGGCAAGCGAGCCAAGCGAGTCGTGCCGCCGCTGGCTGCGCCTGGCCAGGCCTGGCTGCGCGGCTGTCTACGAACATTACAATAGACGATAGTCGGCTTGAGTGCTTGAGTAGTGTTGTTGAGGGCGCGCTTATCGCCGCCTTTCGTCATTTCCGCCATTCGATTGAGTACCGCGAACACCGCGAACGCTGATGTGATGTTTGCACACTCGGTTGCTCCGCAACAAGCGAGAGCACGCGAAACGTGAGTGCGCGGAATCGGATTTTTGCGCGGATATGTCATTTCCGTGGAACCTCTCGAACTGTAACGGCATGTTGTTGATAGGGTGTCGGAATTCAGTTGCTTCATCAGTGCTAAAAGTAGGATGTTGTAGGGAGCTCATGTTCTTGTGTTCAACCTTTTGCTCGACGTGTATTTCTTAGCATGATGGGAGAGGCCGAACTTCCACCTGTGCAACGGCGTCGTTTTGCCTCGGAACGTCGAGAGTGGAAACAAATGGTAGAGATTCAGCAGCACCTTCTACTCACGTCATCTCGGTCTTCGAAACACACTACTTCGGGATCCAGTTCCGAGAAGGCATCTCACGCTGTTCAAAAACAACCTGCGGGACCGAAGCCGAAAGTACCACCGGCAACACCCGCGAAGCCTCCGCCACCTGAAGATCAAGCATGCAGCAGCGCACCCGCATTGCTGGGAGAACAGAAGATTCTTCTTCATACAGCCGAAGTCATGGAAACGCTCAGTATCTTGCTTCAGTCTGATTCCTCGGTATGCAGCTCGTCATCTGGTACAGACGCTCGTCAAGATTTATGCTCCGCGCGCGAGAAGGAGCATGTGAAAGCCCTACACGATCAAATGAAATCGTTCATGAAGGAACGTTGTTTGTTGGTAATTAAGAAAGAGTGCTGCCACCAGGTTGCCTTAGTGAGAAAGTTGCGCGATCGCGTGAAAAACCTGGCGCTGGCTGAAGACACTTTAATTGGACAGTTGCTATTGTCTGGGCATCCCGTCCTACCAAAAGATGTCCTGCACCTCTCATTTCTTCGCAAGTCTACTTTTCTTGACAACTTGCAAGCGGTAACTTTTGCTTGGCCTTACCTTCTCAAGTTTCTTGGCCATACGTTTAACACCTTCGATGCGCAATGGCACACTTCTTTGGATGTTGTGTTGCGTTGGACCCAAGTTCGTCTGGAATCGCTGGCTGAGCAAGCGCTGCGGTGGGCATGGCTAAGTTTGCGCAACGATATCCTGTTGCTCTGCCGGATGGACGCAGCTGACTTGCACGCCGACTGGATTGGTGGAGTGTTTTCTTCATGCCACTTCTTCAACCAACTGCTTAGCGCCTGCGGCTCATCGGCCGGCGTCGCTCCAATGCCCGTATCAACAGTGCTGTACACCCTTGCAGCGCGTCAGGCTGAAGTTTCTGCGGCTAGACTTGCTGCGTTTGTTTGTGTCGAAAGTAGAAAGAATCGTGAAGGAACTGTGCGAAATTTTACCTGGGGAGATATCGCCACTGCCGAATTCTGGAGCACGGCGGCAACTCGTGACGCTGCTGGCACAGCTGCTCTTCTTACCGCCCTCGTCCAGTCTGGCCAAAGCTTGCTTCTGAAATACCTATATGCTGCTACATGCATCGATCACTCTGCGCCACCCCAAGCTGTCAAACAGAAACAAGGTGCCTTGAGTGAAAACACGGCCCTTTTTCTTTACTTGAGTGTGTGAGAAATCTCCTTCGAAGGCTGTCATAAGTTCTCGGTATAGTTAAATAGCTAGTCAAAGTGACTAGCATAAATGTTTGTTCGTTCATGAAATGACACAGTGGATGCCAGCTCACTGGAAAGCTTTTGCTGGCAAACATTTTCATTGTATTTTTTTGGTAAATACTTCTGTGTTTTTCATACACCTCTTATGCTATAAAATCGATGGTGAAAATTCTAGAGGCCCGTGTACTTATATTTAGGTGCACGTTAAAGAATCCCAGGTGGCCAAAATTTCTGGAGGCCTCCACTACGACATCTCTAAGAATCAAATCGTGGTTTTGGGATGTTAAACCCCAACAATTATTATTATCTTATGCTATAAAACAGTCTAAAGCACATGACCATGCAATTTAAGTAATGATGGAAAAATGTTAACCAATTATTTGCTAGTGCAACATTAGTTGATTGTGTTTCATCTACTTTCTTTTTTCACACGAGTCATTTTACTTACCTCTGGTTTTCCTGAGCTATAACAGCTGTAATTAGTACATGTGCATCCTGGGTTGCTCCTGAAAGTATAATAGCCATTCATACAGCTGATGTGCAGTATGCAGCCTGAATGTTGAAACAAGAGTGGGTGTGGCCATTCTTTACTTTTCTGAAGTTTTATAAACTTATATATTGAAGTTATTAAAAATATGCAATGTCCTTGTCAGGGGCATAGCAAGAAATTTTTTTGGTGAGGGGGAGGCGCGTTCAACCACCCTTCATGTATGTTCATGCATGTGTTTGCATGTGTTTGTATGTGTGTGTGTGTGTGTATACACATGTAAAATTGAAAAGCTAAAGGGTTTGATTCCCCCCACGTGACACACATTCCTCTGCTTAAAAGAGGAGAGTATCCTGTAATGACACATTTTAATTTTTATTCCTTGTTGCCTATGATCAGTCACATTGATTGGCAAGTCCCAATGATAAGTAAAAACAACACAGAGTTGGCTAAGACAGTGTTGAAGTAGACATAGACCCACTGTGCTGGTTTAGGGGCTGTGGTGGTGTGCTGCTAAGTACAAGGGCATATGCTCAATTCCTGCCCATGGTTGCCGCATTTCAATGTGGCCAAAATCCGGGTGTATCTGTGCACTGATAAGTACACGTTAAAGAACCTCAGGTGGTAGCAATTAATCAGGGTTTCCCCGCTGGTGGCATGCTTCATAATCTTTTATAGTTTTGATATGTAAAACGCCAGAATTTAGTTTTAATTTCAAGTATAAGAAGGCTAAAAAATGCAGCGAACTGTAAAAATACAGCCCCAAATTTCATCTAATTATTTTTAATGTGTGGACCAGCTCACTGCTCTTGCTTTTACCTTTTTTACACGTCTGGTATTACCAGTGTTACACATCTGGTATACAACCCTCATATTTTAGTAATGCAGTTCTTCATTTTCAGCATGTTTTTAAACATGTCTGTGCATTGCCTAATGTTAGCAGCATGCTGGTAAAGTCCTGTTTGTACTCACTGTCATGACTTGTTCTTTTCTTTCCTTCCTTATCCATGGTGCTTTCTACCTGTCTACATGTGTGACACTTTTTTGCTCCCAACGTTTTATGACCGAAGCCCAGATTTGGCAGGAGTGGCTTGCCCAATCAATACACTAATTGCACTAGCCTTATGTGGAGGGACCGCTGAGATTTCCCTGTTCAGCACAGTGGACCACACCCACAAGGGGCGTGCCTTTGACAAAGCGACGTGCCTGTTGTCTCTAATTAAACCTTTCTGTGGCCCCTCCATTAGGGAATGATTGCCATGGTTAGAGAGAATGACCTCTGGCCTTTCATTAGTATGGTACAGACTAGGTTTTTGTTCATTCGACCTGTTCTACACACCTCATGCACCTAGAAGCCCATTTTCTTTTTTATTATCCTTGCTTGTGTGTATGATTCAGATTCACTTGCTTGTATATTTATCTGTCAGAGCATTACTAAGGACAATTAAATGCGCTGTATAGAGAAAGTAGCTGTAACTAAATTAAATTCGGGGGTGTTACAGGCTAAAACTACAGTATAATTGTGACGCATGCTGTAGTTGGGGGACTCTGGATTAATTTTGTCCACCTGGGGTTCCTTAGCACGCACTTAATTTTTGCATTTCGCCCCCATGGAATATGAGCATGGTGGGGAGGGGGCAAAACTAGTCTTGTGCGAATAGTAAATTTTAGGTTCGAAGCGAATAGTGATTTGGTCGAATAATTTCGAATCGAATTCGAATAGTATGTATCACATATAGAGAAAAATGAACATATTTGTCATCACTTAACTAACCTGCACAATATTTTTTTTTTTTAAATTGAAGCTAGGCATGTGCAAATGTCATTCTTGTTGGTTGAAAGGGAAGTGGAAGCAACTTTGAATGGTAGCAGGATTTGACTTTCGGTGATAACTTGTAAAATACGTTACGTTTTAAATAAGCTTGTGTGAATAATCGAGCAGTTCAAATATTCGAATTCGCTTTGAAGCGAATTTAAATTATTCTAAATTTCAAAGTATTTGAAATGAACGAATAGACTTATATAAGGCGCATGTAACCCTATGTAAAGGTGGTTTCACTGCAGTGGAGGGGTGCTATACCGTGAATACACCCCTCCAGGGGAAGGAAATTTGCACTGCCACTAAGCCCCACTTCAAGGTTACATGAACAAATTACCCTCATATTGATTCGTCGTTTTTTAAGTTTAAAAGCTTGTTAAACCGGCTTCTATGCTCTAAGTATAATAAACTTTGAAACGTAACGTCTTTTGCAGGTTATCACTTGCATTCTACCGGAAGTCAAATCCTGCTACTATTCAGAGTTGAATTCCACTTCCCTTTCAACCAAAAAGAATGACATTTGCATGTGCCTAGCTTCAGTTTTAAAGAAAATATTTTGCAGGTTAGTTAGGTCATGACAAATATGCTCACTTTTCTTGATATGTGATATATACTATTCGAATTCGATTCGAAATTATTTGACCAAATCACTATTCGCACAAGTCTAGTTTTAAAGTTTACTATACTTAGAGCATATAAGCCGGTATAACGAGCTTTTAAACTTAAAAATTGAGGAATCGATGTGAGGGTAACTTTTTCATTTAACCTTGAAATGGGGCTTTGCGGCAGTGCGCATTTCTCTTGGATAGGTGTATTCACGGCATAACACGCCTCCACTGCAGTGAAACTACCTTTACAGGGGGTTACATGCGGTTTATATATTTCATTTCATTTCATTTTATTTACCCTCAGGGCCATATGGCATTATAGAGGGGAGTGGAAATAACGTTTACATAAAAAAAGAAGGGAAAAAAAAAGAAAGAAAATACAGCATGAGAATATACAGCATAGAAAATACATATTATACAGCAGAATGTACAGCAGAGAAAAAACAGCAGGAGAATAAACAATGCAACAAATAAAGATTATACAATAGTAGCTGTGCAACGACGGTGAACATAATACAATTTTGAGTAACGTTTAACTCATACAATACTGAGTAATGTTTGACGGAAAATATTGTTATTAGTAATAGTGACGATGTCTTCGGGAAGGTGGTTCCAATCTACTGATGTACGAGGTATGAATGACCGATAAAAACACTGGGAGTTGCAGGATGCGATGCCAACCTTATGACGATGATCGATGCGATGAGATATGTACTGAGGATTGAGGATTAGTTGGTTATGTAGGGTGGGATGATGAAATAATTTGTGAAATGTGCTCAAACGAGATATGTTCCGACGGGATGCAAGGGAAGGAAGGCCTAAGCTGGATTTCATTGAACTAATACTGGCGATGCGATTGTAGTTAGAAAGTATGAAACGGGCATCTATTATTATGAAACGATGTCTATTCGTTCATTTTGAATACTCCGAAATTTAGATTAATTTAAATTCGTTTCGAAGCGAATTCGAATACTGTAATATTCGTTTGAATATTCGAACTGCTCGAATATTCGCACAAGCCTAGCCGCAAAACTTAACCTGTGCACTCATGCTTAGCAGCACTACATCATAGCCTCGCATCTACCATGGTGGGCAAATATGTGTCATCATCACATTGTATGTGTAATTACTGCTCTTGTAATTATTATTATTTTTTAATATGACGTATTTTCTCCTGTAAGCTATTGTCCATCAGACGTTTATTCTAACCTGGTAACAGTACAACATGTAAAAAGGCATGCTTCGGGCTTTCTGTAGCCACTAGATAACTTTGTTTTTAATAATGAGCACAGTGTGTGCTGCAGTACATTCATTTTAATCCTTGGCAGTGCACAACTTTGTCGTCTGCAAACTAGATCTGTATCATTTGTTGCTTTTAATAGATACTGCCATCATTGTAATTTTCAGCAGATTTTATGTCCACTCAAAGGTGAAGGCCTGTTCCAATGATCTCCAATTTAACCTATCCTGTGCGATGTGGTTCCATTTAGCACCTGTGAACTTCCCGATTTCATTACTCCATCTAACCCTCTGTCATCCTTGGCTACATCTCCCATCCCTTGGTATCCATTATGTCGCTTTAACTGACCAATGGTTATCTGTCCTTCGCATTGCATGACCTGCCCAGATCCACATTTTCTAGAATGTCGGCTACCTTTGTTTGTTCTCTAATTCACTCTGCTCTCTTCCTGTCTCTTAATGTCATGCCTATCATTTTTTGTTCCTTCACACATTGCATGGTTCTTAACTTCTCAAGTTTCCTTGTTATCATCCAAGTTTCCACCCCATATGAATACTGGCAGTATACAGTGGTTGCACACTTTCCACTTCAGTAACGGCAGTAAATTGCCTGTCATTATTTGGGATTTTCTACCGCATGTGCACCAGACCATTTTTATTCTTCCGTTAATTTCCTTTACACGGGTAGATTCCCCTGGTTAAGGTACTTACATATGTTTCAACTACTCCTTGGTGACCCAACGCTTCCAAGACTGCTGGTATCTCTACCGAGTTCATGCATTTTTGTAGTCTATGAAAGCTATGTAAAAGGGCTTGTACTCATAAGATTTCCCAATGATCTGCTTGATCACATAGCTGTGATCCATGGTAGAGTACCCCTTCCCGAAGCCAGGTTCCTCTCTAGATTTCTTAGTCAAGTGTTTCTCTAATCCTGTTTGAAATTACCTTCGTAAATATTTTGTATAGTACTGAAAGTAAGCTGATGGGCATTCTTCAAGTCTTTGATGTCTCTTTTCTTGTGTAATAACGTAATGTTGGCATTTTTCCAGCTCACTGGCACCTTTGACGTCTTGAGGCATTGAGTGTAAAGTGCCACAAGTTTCTTCCATGTAAAAGCACCTCCATCTTTGAGCAAATTGACTTTTATGCCGTCTTCTCCAGCCACTTTACCGTGGGGCATATAGAGTATGGCCTTTCTAACCTTGTCATTAGTTACATATAGGACTTCTGTGTCATGTTTGACTTTGCATTCAATGGAGGATGGATGACCGATCTGCAAGTTGTACAGCTTAGGGTAGAAGTCTTCTGCCACCTTCATTGTGTCGTTGAATACTTATAATATTGCCCTGCTTATCTTTTAGTGCCTTCATTTTGGTCCTCCCTAAACAGAGTTTCCTTTTACCTGTTTTGACGCTGCCACCCTTTCTTACTGCTGCTTCTACCTCTTTTGTGTTGTAGTTCCTTCAGTCACAGACTTCCTTCTTACTGATCAGCTAGGTTAGCTCAGCTAATTCTCTTTTATATCTTAACTTAGTCACTTTCACGTGTTCTTGCTTCTTTATTAAGTCTTGTGGTTTCGGAGAGTTTGCTTACTCCTTGCTTCAGTGCTTTACCTACAACTTCACTTGCTGCTTCATAGATCAGTCTAGTTACAGTTTCATTGATTCCCTCTATGTCGGTATTTTTTTTTTTGCGTTCTAGAGCATCATATTTTTTCTCAAGGGAAATCCTGAATTTCTCTGTTTTTACCCTGATTTCATCTAGGTTGGTCTGTTTCTTTGCAGTTAATTTTTCCCTCGTTCTTCTCAGATTGAGAGCTATCCTTGCCCTCACTAACCTACGATCACTACATTTTACTTTACCTATTACATCTATGTCCTGTGCGATGCCTGGGTCACCAGATAATATAAAATCTATTTCATTCTTTGTTTTTCCGTTAGGGCTTTTCCACGTCCACTTCCTCTTTCAATGTTTTTGGTAGAAGGTGTTCACTATGCAGATTCAATTTCATTCTGCGAATTCCACTAACATCTCTTCTCTATTATTCCTATAGTCAATGCCATACTTACTGATTGCTTCGTCCCTTTTCCGTTCTCTTCCTACTTTTGCATTGAAGTCTCCCATGACTGTGGTGTAGTGGGTGCGTGCCTTTTGCAGTGGTAATTCATTAGCCTCGTAGAGTTATTCTACTTCTTCATTGTCATGGCTGGACGTTGGAGCGCACACCTGCACTACTTTGAGTTTATACCTCTTATTTAGCTTTATCACGAGGATTGCTACCCTTTCATTGAATGCATATTTTTATTTTCATGCTGAAAATGAAAAGATGCATTCGCTGCCCCAGTTTTACCCTCACTAAGGCCAATGAGATCCCATTTAAGGTTTTCTAACACCTCAAGTGACTCTGCTAGTCTAGCTTCGCTTGAGAGGATCCTTGTGTTGAACGTCCAGAGGTTAAGCTTCAGTGGTGGCCTGAGGGCCTGGGTAAAGCGATGAGCTTCATATTGGAGGTGATGGCCAGATACTTCATCAGGGAGGCCTATTTCTTTTCCGGTGAGGGAGTGAGCCTCGCCACTCTAAAAGTCATACACAAGAGAAGCCATACACACACGCGCGCGCGAAAAAAAAAAGCCAGCTTTGAATCTCTGAATCTCAACTCTATAACATGCCCGTGTTGACCCTTGAACACGAGACTATGTGTTCGATCTCTGATGTTTTTTAAATGCCTCAACAACCTGCATCGCCTTTGGTCTCCGAATGTCCAAGATATTGAGGTTTTGCTAATTTTGAATGGCAGCAAGACTATGCGTGCTTATAAATGCTACATGCACGGTTCATGCGCATGTTTTCACGGAACTGCCTGGCACTATCGATAGCCGTCTCGCAGTTGTGATGTGTACTGTGGAGAATAAGGTCCTACTTTGCTACTTACTTTAAGACGTCCTTACATTGTCTTTTCTTTCTAATCTGCCATGGAAAAAGGAGAAGGTGCTAATAAGAGGAGGCAGGGAAAAAAATGGGTGCTGTGGGGCACACCACTTGATGGGTGGCTTTGTACACAGTGTCGAGCCCCTTGGCGTTAACGAGAGCTGCTCATGCTAACTTTCACCATGGGGCTGTGACTTGGTGTCTTTGACATTTACTAAAGTTGAAGGCCACAGCTGATCATTCCGAGATTTAAATTTACACAGAATTCAGTGCTTTAATGACAGTCACACAAACTATGACAAGCAGTCCAGTGGGTCTGTGTCACACTTTAACAATGCTTCAATATATTTACTTTCAGGCATATTTCACTTCTTCTCTATTGGGATTGCGGCTGCCATGTCTGTGGCAGAGGCATCAGAAATGGTGGGGCGGTGGTTGCCGAAGTAGTGTACAGTCTGAATGTCTGTGCATATGCTATGGCCGCAGAATGCTGTGGCATGCAACAACTGACCTTTTGCATTGTCCAATCACTTTCAAAATCACCATAAGCTAAATATCCAATTTACTGCTGTGCTGTATAAAAACTTAAATCGTCATTAAGTGGTGATGATGTGGCATCTGTGATTACTGCCTCGACTAACACTGTGCCAATACATGCAGGTAGGGCACACTGGCAGAAGCAGCCTCCAAGGGCAACACGTCCTAGTTGTTTTGAACTGGAGAGGCTGTACTGGGAGCACTACTGGGACTGCTTTGTAGGCCAACTGCTTGTCAGGCTGACCACCTTAAACTCTAGCACAGAGATTTCTGGAACTTCAGGTGCACCACCAGTATCTGACATGTCGCTGCTCCTGATGCTGGCCTGCCAAAGTCAAGGTATGTGCTTCTAATTTTTTTGCTGTCTCTATCAGTGTGCCCACTGGACTCAATCCACTGCACTTTGTTGAACTGCAAATACTGTGCTACAAATATTTCAAGTCCTTGTTTCATCTTTTATTCCTGTTATGCAAGTCAAAACACATTCATCATGGATGTTATCCATGACATCATGGATACCACATCAGAAATTCTACTTGACTAATGCCAAGCTTCCCAAGCACTGTTGGAAATCAAACTGGGTATAAATGGGTTAGATTCATTCAACTTTTTTGTTGTGCTGGTGGGAAGAGCAATCACGATGATGCTAGTACAGTTCATTAACTGCTTGATAGGAACTGAGTGATATGCGTGGTGGTGTTGATAAGTGGTTACAATCTGAGGAGCTTATGAAATGCTTTTCAATTGTAAACACTGGCACTGTTTATTGCTATAGCTTTTCATAGGATCAGAAGCAGTTTTCGCAAAGTAAGTATTTGCCCCCATACATGCATACAAATTGCGTGCTATATTCCAGAGTCTGACCAACATGTTTCAGATTTGCCGACCGCTGCAGTGACCTCTCTGAAGTGTGTCTGCCAAATGCTTCTCGCGCAGCTCTCACTGGTGGGCTGGAGACGAGGTATGACTGGTGTGGTCAAATTAATAACTGTATCGCACTACATTCTTTGTGTGCACTTTATTTACTGCACATCAAGTGATGTATTTCATGTGATGCAATTTTTTTTGTGCAAAATGCCATGAAAAATATTAGCAGCCACCGTTCCATAACACATTAGTTTCTATATTTACAAGACTGTGTACCCTCAACAACTTTCTGCACACCCCCATGAATCGTATGCCCAAAGGTGGGTTTCACTTGCAGTTGTGATTGCAAGGTTGCAAGGTTGTGATTGCTTGCTCCTGCAAGCAGGGCAGTCTCCCTTTGCTCAAGGGCACCCCTCTCACACCCAGCCCACATTGGCAGCTTGTATGTTTTATGCATGTATCTCTGTCTCTGTGTGTGTACACATGTGTGTGTTGCTGGTCATACCTCCCCCTCCTGCCCGTTTCGATTTTAAGCCCTAACTGTGAGCACCTAGTTACAGAAGTGTGTAGGGTAATTATGAGTGAAGCCAACATTGCACACTGCATGCTGGCTGAGCTTTGGCATAATGCTTCGATGCAGTATGTTATGAACAATCATGACCATAGTCTTGGCCAAAAGTAACTTCTCAGTACTGGACAAGTGCCAATAGGGTTGCAATACAGTAATCAGCTTGCTCACTCTGGTTTAGTGCTCGACATTAAAGGGCCTCTGACACTAAAATGTCACACTCTAGATGCTTGTATTGTTCCATTCTACTGCTTGCATAGGTACCTCTGGTCGAGTACTAGTAGGAAACGTACCCTTGACATATTTTAATATGGTAGTAAGTGTAAGTGCTCATCTGAGTTGGCAGCACCTCGCGACATCGTCATTGGTATGATGCATTTAGTGGCTGCTTGCTCTCCCTGTGGCTTTTCGCCTCTTCCATGTGTATTGTCGACATCACAGACGAACAAGATTGCATGGCACACACACCACCACCTAGATTGGCACACTATGGGGGCTATCGTCCCTCGCCTCCCTTGCTCTGTTGTCGAGCTGCTCTCTTGGTGGTTCTGGCTCCTTACGTCAGTGATGCTTTAAAGGGACACTAAAGGCAAATATTAAGTCGACGTTGATTTTTGAAATAGCGGTCCAGAAACCTCGTAATGCTACTTTTGTGCCAAGAAAGTGCTTATTTTGAAATAAAATCACGTTTTAGTGGTCCACATCGCGCTAGCGCACTTCAAATCAGCCGCCTGAAAGTGGTCTTTCCGATGTCACTGTTGCTGTGCCCAACGTTGCTCGCCTTTACTGCGCGGCGGCATGCACTGGCGGCGTGCATCATTCGGGCATCCGGCATTTTGTCGAAATTTCTGTCAGAGCGACTTTCACGAGCGTGCAAAACACATGCGGCAGTACGCATTACCGAAACTACCACTGAGGTGCGACCGCGTGAGCGAAGCCGGGCATTGGGTGAAGAGCAGTTCGGCAAAAACGGAACCTTTGAACCACGTGCGCCGTTCCCCATGGCAATGCCAAAGAGGTTCTTTTTTCCATGAATCAAGCAGAAACGAACAAGCAGCATTTTATTACGTCTCTTGATGCACGGGAGGTTCTTTTTTTATTGCAGCTAGTTTGATTACCAGTGATTAATTTTAGTCGGATGCTCTCACATACGTCATTGAGATCATTTCGAAAATGTCCTACTCGTGGTGCACATCGTGTGATACATTTAGCTTAATTTCTCGATAAGTAGGGCACTGCTGTTGATAATATTGCCGTTTTAGACGTTGTCATACATTGAGCTTTTACTCTGACATAAATTGTTATTTGCCTTTAGTGTCCCTTTAAGTAGCATAGTGAGGAATCTTTTTTTTTTCTGAGGGGCACACTCTTTACTGTGAAGTGGGCGCTGGGTAGGTAAATGTGTCCCATGTTGTTTTGTGGCAGGTTTCCTGTAGTAGACAGAAATTTCGGCAGACGAACATGCCTGATGTGTTACACACTGGCTGATACCGTAGTACCCACATCGTCTCATTTGTTCTGATACATGGAGCCCCAATGACAAAAGCACACTGTCAACGTCATTGAAGTTCGAGCGTTCATGATCTGATGCACTCCACTGCACTGGGGTGCTAGTTTCTTGTAATTTTTTGGGGTAGGTGTCTTCAAGTGCCACCATAATTAATCATAATTAATGCAGCTAGCATGTCATTTTTTGATTGTCAGATGCAGAACTAGTAAGTAAATCATGAAAGTCATGGCTGTCAGGGGCCCTTTAAATATATATATATATATATATTAAGGCCTAGAATTTTAAGAAAAGCTTCATTGTATGGCCAACTTTAAAATATTTCTGCTTATGTTATCTACAGCCCTGAATGCAGCCTTGTTTAACTCTCACCATGGAGCTTCCAAAGATGTCATCAAGAACTTTCTGCTTCATGCTGTGCAGCCTTTGAGTGCTTACTTGGCAAACCAACCAGTTGGAGATTACAAGGGCACTTCTTTAGGTAAAGCACATTTCTTTTGTCTATTTTGGTCACCTTTAGGCTCAGATTGCCATCTGTGGGTTACTGATGCCAAAAATTGCCAACATGAAATTACATTATTATGCACTACATTCTTTTTCTTTTCGGAGTAACTATTCATACCTCTCCGGTAGGCCTTCACTAAGGTTTTTTTTGTGTGTGCTATGAAGTGAATCCTTTGCTCTACCTACCTTTCTCTGTCTTCATTTGTCTTAATGCCATCTTAAAGGGGTACTGACACCTTTTTTAGAAGGCGAGTTTACTCTGCCATACAAATCTCCTGTATGCAGAGACGACTCTGAGCAAGTGTGAAGCTCAGCAAATGGTGATAAGATGTTTTATTTTGATATTAAAGTCAATTTTTCTATGGCGCACCTATCGACATCGACATTAGCTTGACATCAGGCTACAGTACTAATTCTGGTGACTTCACCCAGCAGTCTGGCTAGTTGTGATGACATCAGGTACCAAAACTTCCAAGATGGCCTCTTGTGCGTCACCAAAACATTCAAAATGGCCGCTTGTGCGTCACCACCGTAGCCATGGTGCGGAGCGGCCGTGGAAACGTCACTATATATTGTGTGTGCATGTGACCAGAAGCTCATACCGTGTTGTGACGTCAGGGTACAGTAGGAACTGAAACTAACTTTTAAAAGCATACTGTAATTACTTTTTCAGCGTGCACTCGCGCTTAGCACTACATTTTCTAGGCTCTTGAGGGCTTGGCCTTTCATTTGACGTAAAAAAACAACAGCTGAAAATTTTCATGTCAGTACACCTTTAAGTTTCCCTGCTACTGAAGAAAGGAAGTTCTGTCACCTAAGTGCTGTAAATTCTTGCATACGCAGTTAGAGCTCATAGTTTAGAGACTGGACAAAAAGCACCTATACTTATTTGTTTCTGCATGCCAGGGCCCCACACTTTCTGGTCTATGAGTATGAAATAGAGGATAAGAAGTGATTTACGACAAACTTTACTGTGCCTGTAATTGGGCCTATTCTTTTCATTTATGTGTATACCGGGTGTTTTTTATAAGAAGGTCCAAAAGTTTTAAAAAAGGTAACTTCTTTAGGTTTATTTTTACCCTGGGGCTATAATGCGGGCTATGGAGGGCGCCATGTAAGAAGCCGTTCGCTAATTAACTAAATACTAGGGGTGTGCGAATATTCGAAATTTCGAATATTTTTCGAATAGTGTTTGCTATTCGATTCGATTCGCACTGAAATTTTACTATTCGAACTGTTCGAACTTCCCAAAGACAAATGCAGTCGACGTCCGGTTGAAAGTGACCCCTTCAGATTTTTAATATGCTTCACCTCATTACATTCTCGTATTGCGGCAAAGCTGCCTTTCAAGCTCCGTTACGGTCGAACTTAGCCAAGAGAGAAAGTCCGGTTGGAAATGGTCCCTAGATTTTCAATATGCTTCACCTCATCACACCCCCGTATTGCGGCAAAACTGCCTTTCAATCTCCGTTACGGTCGAACTTAGGCAAGAGACAGTCAACGTCTGATTGGAAGTGGTCCCGAGATTTTCAATATGCTTCACCTCCTCACACCCCCGTATTGCGGCAAAGCTGCCTTTCAAGGTCCATTACGGTCGAACTTAGCCAAGAGACAGTCAACGTCCGTTTGGAAGTGGTCCCTAGATTTTCAATATGCTTCACCTCATCACAACCCCGTATTGCGGCAAAGCTGCCTTTCAAGCTCCGCTACGGTCGCAAATGTATTAACTCAAGAAAACGCTGGTTCCAATATGGAGATGAAAGATGTGGCAGAGTTGGGGGCTCAATTAATGCTGTTTTGGGCCTGAAATTTGGGCAGGGAGTCCGAAAAATCGGACGTCTACGAGGCAGATTTGGAACTCCGGACTTGAAGGGAGCACACCCTTGTCCGCCACATCAGTTGGCCTTTCACAGCAGTTGAAAGAGGAGGAGAGGCTGAGGAAATGGCATCTCTGCCTATCACGTGTAAAGTGTTGTCGGCAACACTTTTGTTGCACCAAATCATGTACATAAATACAATTCGGCCTCTACATTGCCTCACTCTTGATAAGAAAGAAAACTATGAAATATGACCCCACCAGCGCTTCATCTACCTAGCGAAAAGAAACACTTTCATGTTGCGATCTCACAAGAACATGCTTAGGGATTCTCTGTAACTTTTTCTGTAATTTCACTTCGAATTAATTGAAAAATGTTTGAGAAATATTCGAAAATATTCGAAAATATTCAGACACTGCTTAGACACTCGGTGAACTTACTTGAGGCTGTGTTAAAAGGCAGGACCACATGAGGCGTTTCTGCCAGTGTTTTCTGGCGTTTCATCCCCTGTTGTCATGTGGCATCGGCGATATTGTAGACAGTAGCCGAAATGTCAACCTTTGGCTGTCCCAGACATCGGCGTCGCTGCCAGAAGCAGTTAATGAGTGGAGAACCAATCAGTGCATGGGTGGCAGTGACTGCTGCCTGTGTAATGGCCTTGTCGCTGCTGCTGAAGCGAGTGCCGTCCGCCTCAGATCTATTAAGTCGTCATCATGCACTGTGTGACCCGCAAGATCCCAACTTATGCTTGTATTTGCCTTAGCTTTGTCCCTAGAAGCTGCGACAGCAAAATGTTCATAACCATATTAAACCGTTTCCGAGAGCTATTCTCAAGTTTTTCGGTAAGCTTAGCAGCAGTGGCTGGATTGGTTGTGCTTATGTCCTCGAAGATGTGGGACGATGGGTGCTGCTGCAGTCTCATAGGCCATAGATTATGAGTTTACTGGTTCTTTCTAACCTCCGTAGCTGGCGTCACAATTAAAAAAAAAACACAGACTAATACGTCTTTTGGATAAATAATCTTGTCTCCTCCTGTATACCTTTTGATGGCAGTGTGTTTCATTTTTTATACCACAGAAATACAAGTAAGACATAAAAGATATAATCAGGAATATTTCCTATTGCACCTTTGGCGGACATTACACATTGCTTTATGAGGCTCCAGGTTTATTCCCTCTGTTCACATTGTGTGACACTGGGTTGGTACTGGCCCACATGGCATGCGCTTCTTGTGTGGTTGGTTGCCCTCTCTGTCGGCGTTTCTGTGACGATGCCGATAGATGCAACACCAGGAAATGGCGGTAAAAGCACTCCATGTAGTTGAGCTTTAGGTGTTCTTGACGGTCAAGTTTGTGAGCTACTCTTTTGAGCATATGCTTCTTCAGAATTGCCACATTACATGTAACTAAACCTCAATATAACAAGATTGATTATGTTGTCAATTGACTTAAGAATCTTGACGCTTCCTTGCATTTAAATTGACCTTTTAGGCAGTGTATGGTTACTGACAGATTCTTCATTACACAAAAGATGCCGCAAAAGTTTGAATGATAGTACAGTATGGAAAAGGTAACTAATTTCAATAACATTTTAAAAATCCATTTTGATGAATCCAAGATTTAGCGACCACGACTTGATGAAGTGCTGGGGAAGTCCTCTTCACAGCAGTGTCACGTCGCGCGTAAAGCTGAAAGAAAAGCAGGTCCAATGCACAATGGCATCACACCTATTTTGTTCCGGCGACTTTTTATCAAAACCTCAGCTGTTGCCCATAGTGGCATGACATCAAGGCTTAGCAAACGGAATCACTTGCTCTCCATGGAGAGTCGGTCAATGAACATGCAACATTGGAACTGGCGCACGCCATAAGAACAAAAGAGTTTAGGTCTAAAACCACATGACCACTAGGTGCAAACTTGAATTAGAGCACCTGTGATCATGGTGGCCACGTTTTCTGTTTTGTGACATCATATATGCGTTAGGTCCGAAGAATCGGACATGACCCAGTATGAATTTTCATCACTGTAAGGAATTTCTGTAAATCAATTTCATTACAGAACACCCACATAATTTTGTAATAAAGTTCATTGTGGTGTGGAGGGTTACTGTGAGCAGCTCCAAAAAATCAGTCGGGTACTACGTGTTGCAGTAGTGTGCTCACCGAAAAAAACTTTCATTTGCAGAAAAAGCGCTTGCTAATTCTGATTGCTTTCACTAGGAATTTATCTTAATATTCAGAGGATCCAGAAGATTTTTTTTAATTTGGGGATCATGGAGAGTGAGTTCTGCGATATCCCAAAACAAGCGGCGATGTGTTTTTCTCGCTGTGGATCTCGAGAGAACTGCTCATGGAACATCGGACACAGTACAAACATGTGGACATTTATTAACATTTTACACAGTGGTGAGCTCGCCAGCCGAATCTTGGACATAAGTGCAGTAACATGACAAATAACCCAATATAATGCCAATATAACACACACAAAAAACATAACACATACAATGCACCGTGAATGTGACGTCACCGACGTTTGACTCACCTCGGGAATGAGCCGCGGTATCGTCCCCACGAACCTCCCCCGCGAACCAACTGTCCATGGCTGCACCAAGCGCCCAAAAGAGACAGAGCTCTTCTCCTCATGACACTGCGTAACCTCGCTCCCACCAAGCAGTACTACCTCGGGAGTACAGCAGCAACTACTAAGCTAACTACTACGTGTGGGCACCGTGAGGTGAAAACAACTTTACAGGGTGGTGCGAGCACCTCCACATCGCTAATCGAGATACTAGCTTATCAGTGACATACATCTCCTGAACGATTGCGTTTGCTTGCAAGATAAGCGAGAACTCATTGCATTTACTGCTACCACCTCTGTGGGCTACTCATGATTGTCATTTGACACACTGTGTTAAAAATCAACAAAATCGGGCGTTGATGTGAGGCATGGGCAGAGCGAAACATGGAACTACGCCTCTTGGAGAGACACGATATGGTGTGCTAGGGTACTTGCGGGCATGCTGTCTGTCTCCTCCACCCGGGAGGTCAAAGAGGAGACTATTCAGGTTTCCCTTTGCACCTCAACCGCTGCAGGGAAAGATGCTGCTCCACCATGGCATTTGCCCTCTTATCACGTTGCATGCAGTTTGAAAAATGTGTTTGCAAAGCCATGTGTTTTGACCACTATTACTAGGAGAAGTTTCAGTTTATTGCCTTAGTCTTCCCTTGTGGCAGCAATGAATCATTATTATATTGAATTCGTGGATAAGCATGCTTCTTTATATTGAGGTTAATGTTCTGTGGACATGAAGTTGTAAAAGTTAAATAATTCGTTGTACAAAGAATTTTGCTATATTGAAGTTTGTTGTATTGAAGTTTAACTTAGTTCTCTCCATTTCTTTGGCACAGCTGTACTTAATGAATGCACTGTTATTTTTTATAATGTGTGCAGCTAAGGTCTATCTGGCACAGACTCTTTGGCACACATTTCACTGGGCTGAAGCTAGTCTACGCAGCAACCTGCATTCATGGGCACCACCCTTGATACCTCAACTTATCTTCTGTGATCTCCAGGCAGGTTTGATAACAATTCTCTTGCCTTTCATGAAACTTTGTACCTTCTTTTATTGTTGTTTTGTATTTTTGTTTTCCGGTTAGTCACTTTAAAGGGATCCCGAAACACTTTTTCAAGTAATCATTAAATGACCTCTGTATTGGAGTTTATTGCCTCATGAATTTATTGCTGCAAAAATTTTTCTAATCCGTCAAGTACGAGTGGAGTTACAGGGATTTGTCGCATGCTTTAAGTTCTTCTTTTTTTTCCTGATGGGGAAGATACCCAGGGAGGGATGTCACAGGGGAGAGAAGCTACGTCAGCACATGTCACAAACCTGACCGTGCGTCATGAAACACGTTTGCTCACTTCTGGTGTGATTTGCATGTGCGCTAGTGTTGCTGCTGTGTAATTTTAGCACACTACATAGGGTAATTTTAGCACACTACATAGTTGGGCCGGGCGGCGCTGTGGCGCACGAGTTCTGCCACCTCTCTGGCAAAAACCGGTCACTTGTGTCCTTGCTCTTGCCCTTGACTATGCTCTCTCAACACGTTCAGCACACTGTACGTGCTACATCTGCACGTCGCTGCACATGCAGCTTCATCTATCGGTTGCCTTGAGGCTTCAAGATTTCAGACACTGAGAAGGTTTTTTGCTGTGTGAATGTCACCAAAGAAAAGCGGTTGATCGACAGCCTTTGCGGGACTGAGGAGGTCATCAAGGACGCTGTTTGCTCGAGCGGATTGTGCATGTCAATGGTGAATGGCCACATTTCGTGAATATTGAGGTGACTGCACAAGTTCTGTAATTATGTGGCCGATAAAACGCACCTTCGTTGCAGCAGTAGTCTCTGCTCGGAGCTGTCAGCGAACAACAACCACACTTTCATATGTGTTTGTCTCGCTCGAAATCTGATTGTTTGGATGCCAGTTTGTGGTGCTGCTTTAAATTCACAATGAGCTCAATGCACAGAGCTCATATTTACATCTGTCCTGTTGAGCCACTGGCAGCATTGCAATGTGCAGTGTTCAGTTGCATGAAAGTTCCCTTTTGCTGAGATTTCCTTCGGACGATAACAACATGAAATCGCAAGTCTAATGCCATCTTGGATGTTTCTACAGCTCACTTTGTCAACATAATACGTTCAAGAAAATTTTTAATGCCTACTGTGATCATGGATGTTTCTTGCAGCGCTGGGTTTCATTTCGGATCATATCAACTCCTGGTCACGCACTGTGTGTGCTGATTTTAATGTCGCTTTGGTTGTTCTGGCAGCCTGCTTCCAAAGCGGCAGCTGTATATCGCCAGTGGCACATACGCATGCAATGCCATGATAATTTCTGGTGTTTTCCTTGCCAAAGCTATGATATCATTATGAGGCACACCGTAGTGGTGGAATCTGGATTAATTTTGACCACCGGGGTCGTTTAATGTGCACCTAAATCCAAGTACACAGGTCTGAAAGCATTTTGCCCCCATCAAAATGAAGCTTCTCTGGCCAGGATTCGAACCCACGACCACAAGCTTAGCAGTGCTACACATGCCCGCAAACTTCTTAATCTCATCTGCTACCTAACCTTTTGCCTCTTCCTGCCATGCTTACCTTCTCTTGGAATCCAATCTGAACCAGTGGTTATCTTGGCTTCTTGCTAAAGTCTCTGCCCATGCTTATTTCTTCTTGATTTTGACTAAGATGTCCTAGCACATCTTTGTTCCCTGACCCACTCTGCTCTCTTCTTGTCCCTTAATGTTGCACCTATCAATTTCCTTTCTATGGCTTGCTGTGTCATCCTCAATTTAAGCTGAACCCTTTTAGTAAACCTCCACATTTCTGCCTGGTAGGTAAGGACTCGTAAGATACAGCTGTTATACACTTTGCTCTTGAGTGATACTGGTAAAATGCCATTCATGATCTGAGAATACCTGCCAAATGCACTCCACCCCATTCTTACTCTTCTAGTTACTTGTCTCATAGTTCAGATCTGCAGTCACTACCTGCCCTAACTAGACGTATTACTTTACCAGTTCCAGTGCCTTGCTACCTATAGCAAACCGTTGTTCTCTTCCGATACTGTTGAACATTGCTTTAGTTTTCTTCATATTAATTTGTAGACCCACCATTCTGCTTTGCCTGTCCAATGCAGTAATCATGCTTTTCAATTCGTCCCCCAAGTTACTCAGCAAGGCAATGTCATCAGGAAATTGTAGGTTACTAAGGTATTCTCCCTTAACTCTTATCCCCAACAATTCCCAATCGAGTTCTCTGAAAAGCTCCTGTAACTGTGCGGTGAATAGCATTGGAGAGATTGTATCTCTCTGCCTTTATTGGCATTTTATTGTTTTCTTTTTGGAGGACTATGGTGGTTGTGAGGCCCCTGCACATTTCTTCCGGTGTTTTTATAAATATGGTTCGTCTACACCCTGACTCTCTAATGCCTGCACGACTCTGCGGTTTCGACTAAACCAAATGCTTTCTCATAATCTATGAAGGCTGCATATAGGGTTTGGTTATATTCTGCACATTCCTCTATCAGCTGATTGATTATGCGGATATGAATAGCTTGTATGAAATCCTGCTTGATTCTTTGGTAGGGATGCGTGAATAGTAGGCTTGTGCAAATAGTAAATTTAAGGTTCGAAGTGAATAGTTATTTGGTCGAATAATTTCAAATCGAATTCGAATAGTGTATATCACATATTATAAAGAAAAATTAGCATATTTGTCATGACCCAACTAACCTGCTCAATAGCTTTTCAAAATTGAAACAAGGCATGTGCAAAATGAAGGGGTGTGTGAACGGACGTTACTTCTGCCATTACCCCATAGTCAGAAATCTTAATCATTGCATCCTCGCCTCAGAAACCTACAATAGCAACTTTATAAAACTCATACTTATATGTCACATTAAAGTTGTCGCCCAAACAAATGTTTTGCCGGAAATACTGATTAAACAAGAACGATTTGCACAAATCTGCTGTACCTTTGCAGTACTATAGTGGCCTAAAGTTGCCTGTATAGTTGCATGTGATGGCTTCCAACTCTGACACATGGGAAAGCTATTTTTCGGAATGGGTCATTAAACACAAAGGGTGCGATTTCATCATCAACATTCTCAGCAATGAAAATATCACCGAGAAAACATGCAGTAATTATGACGGCATGCTTCTACTACCAAAATGTGCAAATTTTGCAGCAATAAAGGAATGCTTAAATGGCATCAATCTGGGGAAAATTATTTGCGCACATAAACAAGTTTTCTTTTTTCCAATTTGACCTGTATAATTGCCGCAAATATTGCGACTGCGCATGTGAAAGTGTTCAAGGTCAGCCTAGCTTGCGCAGGAGTTCAATGACCAGAAACGTAGGCGCTGTTGTAAATAACAAGAAGCAAAACTAATTTTGAATACGAAGTTTATAAACAGTGCTACAGTACTGCTGGGACAGTTTTCTAATGTAACTACAAACTGCTGAATATAAGCAACAGCTGTGTTTCAAAGCTTTAATCGGACAGTCTGACTCGCTTATTAGCGAATATGTCCACACCTACGCTAAATAGGAGCTCGACGGACACACTATGTAGTACTCCTATATTCACTTTAAGGAAGAGCTGGTGAACACGCGGAAAGTTTTCCTTCAACCCGCTCATGGCGATGCCATGCGGCATCAAAGGTACCGAGACAGTTGCTCATCTTCAGTTGTCGATTACGTTCAGAAGGCATTTCCGAAGAAGTCATCCTCCTTTGCGCTGGAGCTCGCACCGAGTCTTGGTGTCCACAAGCCGAGCAGATCTCGACAGTTTGCTTTTGACGGTTATGAGGACTGCATTACACTTCGCTTCATCAACAATCAACGACAACTTGAACCTCGATAGCAAGGTAGCCGAAACTATAGCAGATTCCTTTAATAAATTTTGGCAATTTGCTCCCCATTGCAATTTCCGCCGCACAAATAAAGGATCCCAAGCAGGGTCGCTTTGTCAACGCTTGGCAGGCTGACAGCAGTCCGCCGCAGCGACGAAATAACGTCAGGACAAGCTCTGAGAAAGGCGCTCCTACAAGACAAATGAATTTCGTGTAAGACTGCGAGGATAATTGGAATGAAAAGTAACGAGTAACGCGACACCTCACGTTACCGAAAAATGATAATGAAAGTACGTTACCCGTTACAGTTCCAAAATAGTAACGAGTACGTTACTAAGTTACTGAAAAAAGTAACGCGTTACCGGTAGCGCCGCTACTTGTAACGCGTTACCGCCAACACTGGGACTAATATACGCCTATTCGTTCTTTTAGAATACTTCGAAGTTTCCGATAATTTAAATTTGAATCAAAGTGAATTCAAATGCTATAATATTTGTTCGAATATTATAGTATACAAATACAAATCAAATACTTTCAAATCAAATACTGTCTGTAATACTGTGTGTAAATACCGTGTGTAAATACTGTGTGTAAGGTAACCATATTCAAAACAGCCCTAAAATTCCACATTTTATTTGAAACAAATATTCATAAACTTTAACAAAGGTACATTGCAGTTACTTTCAACTGAGAAAAAATACTACAATTGGGTAAACCGAGGTAAGCTCATTTTAAGCATCGACTACAGCCTCCGAGATATTTTGTAAGTGTATGTTGAAATACAGCAGTGACTACAATATTCAAGGGGGTACTTCGTCACCTGCTTTTAAATAAAACTGAGACAAAAATGAAACATGATTGTGAAACGGCGCAACGAAAAGACATGAAACACTGACGACTTACAAACTTACCAACTCGCCCAACTATCAGTGCTACCGAAAAATAAAACAGTTTTTCGTGAATCAACATCCTCTTGGATCTCATGATGAATATAGCGTCGATAGTCCTCTAAAAGCTTGGGCTGCATGCATCTTAGTAATTCAATGATTAAAACAAGGGAAATGATCCCTCACTGCTTCAATGTTTTGTTTTTTTATTGTTTTCCCGTCGGTGCTGATTATTAAAAAAATATTCTAAATATATCCAGTATTTCGAATATGGACAATTCGATTCAAGTACAGAATTGAGTAGAACAATATTTGATTGATTATTAAATTCTCGAATATTTGCACACCCCCATCCTTTGGTTGATTGAATTATAACGTCGTCCTGATTTTAGTAACGATTACCTTTATAAATACCTTGTGGGCAATAGACAGTAAGCTGATTGGTCAGCAATTTTTCAAGTCCTTAACGTCTGATTAAGATGAAATTAACATTCTTTCAAAATTCCAGTGTGCTTGAGGTCATGAGGCATTGCATATATAAGGTGGCAAGTTTTTTAGAACAATCTGTTCATCGTCCTTCAACAGATATTTGCTGTGGCTCTACAGTTGTACGGTGGAAAATACATTGAACAAAAGGGCTGCTGTATAAATTACCAGCTAAAACAGTACAAGAAAAATTAAGGCATTACAAAAATGGATACCTTTCAGCATCTTGCAATGACTGTAGTTGTTTTTGGCTTTTTTCAGGATGCATCATAATCAAGTCACAAAAATAAATGTGCATGAGAAATTATAGTAGAATGAAAGCCATAATCTGTGAAGGTTAAGTGTATCTGTGTATGTCTGTCATCTTGTCATGAAAAGAAATATGCTTCCAAACTCGGCAAATTTCAGGTACTGAAATTATGTAAATGTGAACACAAGGTTTAACTGTCAATTGCTAGTACACTCCCACATGTATCTTTATGTACCTCACTGAGTCCTTTTGTTCAACTGCACCTCCACAGCGTTGATGTATCTTTGTGCAGTTGTCGAAACTGTGGTCACATTTTTTTTTCTTAGGGGAAGAACATGGAAAAGAAAGTAGGCAAACTGTGTGAAGGAAATATTGAATGACTTAACCAAATTAAAATTTTTTTTTTTCTGTACATGTTAAAAACGGGAAGTTATAAACCCGCCTTCACTTACTTTAATTCCAAATCAATTGATACTTCTTTGACAGTAATTACGGTGTTTGTGTTTTCTATGCTAAATATGTGCAAGTATGACTCAAATGTCAGATGTGTACTGCAGGAGTGCACCTAACTGGGCTGGTTGGTACATTATTAAGAAGGAAACAAACAGCACTAGACACGAGACGGTGAGAGAATGACAGACAGGGGGCTGATATGTCGGCTATCTGGGCACTGATTGTCAGTGCCCTGTCTGTTGTTCTGTCACCGTCCCGTATCTATCGATGTTTGTTCCAGTCTTAAAGGGACACTAAAGCAAATGTTAAGTTGACGTTGATTGCTGAAATAACATTCCAGAAACCTCATAGTCCTTGTTTAGTGTCAAGGAAATGCTTATTTTGAAAGAAAATCACGTTTTAGTAGTCCGCGCAGTGTTAGCGCACTTCAAATCGCCCACCTGAAAAGGCCTCCTGACGTAGCGTTTGCCTTGCCCAACGCTGCCCGCCTTTACTGCCCAGCAGCCGATGCTGCAGTTTCTGCTCTGAAGAGCACATTACAAGCCTTGCTCATGTTGCGGTTGATCTCGTAATCCTCTGCACGAAAGTGCAGCGAGTACACACGCAGATTTCTTGGTTGTTTAGCACACTGTCGCAGAGGCGCAGCACTCAGCCACATTGGCGTGGGTTTATTTGTGGCACCCATTGGAAAGTCAATTTGGTTTCTTTGCTGCAGCTGCTGTTGCTCAAGCGGCGCACACCATTCAGGCAACCGGCAACATAACAGGGACGCGGCATTTTGTCGAACTTTCTGTTAGAGTGAATTTCACAAGCGTGCAAAGCACATGCAACAGTACGCGATAACGAGACTACCATTGAGACATGACTGTGCGAGCGGAGGAGCCCGGCGAGCCCGGCGAAAAGGGAACTTTTAAACCACCTGCGCCGTTCTCCTTGGTTCTTTTCTTCACGGATGAAATAGAAACGCACAAGCAGGATTTGATTGCGTCTTGTAATGTACGGAAGGTTATTTTTTTATTATAAGTAGTTTGAGTAGTAGTGATTAATTGTCATCGGGGACTCTTGACGTCATCGTGCTCATTCCAAAGTGTCCCACTGGTGGCGCATATCGTGTCCTACATTTACCTTAATTTCTCTATCAGTAGAGCACTGCTGTTGATAATACTGACATATTATCCTTTCACTCCGACAAATTGTTATTTGCCTTTAGTGTCCCTTTAACAAGTGTTTACTTTTTCTTTTAATTCATGTAAAATAAACACAGTAATATTGCAAATAATGCACAAAATAATGATGCCTAAAGAAATTGTACCTTCTGGCATGCAATTGAATGTTGTTGTATATTTTGTCATTTTATTTGTGCATTTTACTTGCAGCCAATTATTGTTTCTGCAAAGTGTGCGCAACGTTCCTGGGACAAGCTTGAGGACCCAACAAATCTTTCTTTCTATGCGAACTCATTATGTGGCTCTGCTGTGGAAGCATTAGAGGTATGGCAAGATGTTGCTTTCTTGGGAAAAAGGCTCATAGTTTCTTTTTTATGGCACATGTAGTGCCTACAGGACTCAGTTGCTGCACGTTACCAGGATAACTGCTACAAAGCCACATTGAAAAATCTACAGGCAGCGTTGCCAACAGCTAGACATTTTCATAAGCAAGGTACGATATTTTTCTTCTGTACATGCAATAGCCAGTCCAAGGATAGTACAAGGTATTTTCCATCTAATTCTTGGTTTTCACCCTCACATCTTTGCAGGGCGAAACAAAAATGACCCTATATCACCCATCCTGGATCAAGTTTTAGATGCAGTAATACCAGTTCTTGTGGAACTGCCTGCACCTGTGCAGGCACTGTATACAAGACTCACACTAGAAGCAGTTTTCAAAGCCTGGAAAAAAATACTTCTAATAAGGCACCTGAAATTCAAGTGAGTCATTTTCCGTCACATATGACAGCCATTGGAGCTTAAAAAGGGCCCTTTGCTAGGTTTCAGAATTTCAATTAGACAGGTGAGAAGGCAGCTGTCACACACTGTGACAACAGTGACTGCCCACGTGCCCTTCTTGAAGGAACCACCTACTTAGCCACTGGAGACAACATTACATCTTCTGCCTTTGCAACACACATGCTTAACTAGCAGCAATGCAAAACATAGGGAGCACAAGAGCTTCTGCTGCAAGTGAACTATGTAGTAAGCTAAGAACGGAGAGAGATAGAAAAGTGTAGGGGTATTTCTGTAATCTACATGTGGGGTTTTGGCTTCTATATTGGAGAAGGTGGGGGGATGAATGTCGTTTCTGTGCTCACACTGTCACCTCGCAGCTTTTCATATACTTCTAGCTCCACTATTGCTATACTAGTACTCCACTATTACTATACTAGTAACACATTATTGCCTGTAGACAGAGCTTGATGTCTCCTGTTGTATAACTACAATTTCCATTGAGACCTAGTGAGGAGAACTTTAAGTATGGAGTGTGTGTGCTTTCAGCACATTAAAATGATTGATTCACCTCACTTTACCCTCTTCTTGCTTTCAGTGAACAGGAATCAGCTCAACTTACTGATGTTGCAGCTATGTGCCTTGCTCGTGTGGAACACTCAGACTTACACGAGGCTGCTAAGAGTAATTTGTGGAATTTGAGCGCTTACCATGACCTGCTAGAGTTTGTACGAGCTGCACAGCGAACTGAGCCAGCTGTTTCTGCAAGCAGGAGGCTTTTCTCGCCAAACAGGGTATCTCCTTTGGTTGGAGCCAGCGGTGAGTGTATCTGTATACTGTATGTTAAGCAGCCTACCAGCAGTGGCTGCAATTGGTGCAGAAGAAGTGAGCTTGCAGCCTACTTTATTGTAGCACATTTTCAGATTGAACAAACTAGTCCTTGTGTGCTTTTTTTTTAGTTTTTCTGCTTTGCCATATGCTCAGTGAACAGCTATAGAATTTGTACCAACTAGTTTTGTTGTGTGCAAACTATGTGCATACACCCAATGCAGAAAAAAAAAAAAAGCCTAAAGGCTAGGCTTGTGCGAATAGCAAATTTTAGGTTCGAAGCGAATAGTGATTTTGGTCGAATAATTTCGAATCGAATTCGAATAGTATATGTCACATATTATAGAGAAAAATGACCGTATTTGTCGTGACCCAACCAACCGGCACAATGTTTTAAAATTGTAACAAGGCATGTGCAAATGTCATTCTTTTTGGTTCAAAGGAAGTGGAAGCAACCTTGAATAGTAGCAGGATTCGGCTTTCAGTAGAATGCAGGTGATAACCTGTAAAATATGTGGCGTTTTAAAATTTACTATACTTGGAGCATATAAGCTGGTATAACAAGCTTTTAAACTTAAAAAATGATGAATCGATGTGAGGGTAATCTGTTCATTTAACCTTGAAAGGGGGCTTCGCGGCAGTGCGGATTCTTCCTGGAAAGGTGCATTCACGGCATAGCACTCCTTCACTGCAGTGAAACCACCTTTACAGGGGGTTACATGCGGACTAATATACATCTATTCGTTCATTTCGAATACTTCGAAATTTCCAATAATTTAAATTCGAATCGAAGCGAATTCGAATACTGTAATATTCGTTCGAATATTCGAAGAGCTCGAATATTCGCACAAGCCTACTAAAGGCCAGTAGACTGTTACAGACATTGGACTATGGCTGTGATGTCCTTGCAAAAAAGGCTTTACAGAAAAATGATTTGTAATGTGTTTTTTTTTTCATTGGAATATATGCAACTAATGTGGTACTGTGAGTAAAAAAAACCCAGCTAGAGACTGCCACCAGAATGTCACTTGAAGGAAGTTTGTAATTACACATTTTATCTGTTGCAGGTGCCCAAGAACTTGGATGCACACCAGTACACACACAAGGAAGACTACGGCACAAGCTATGTTGCAATTCATAGTGTTGTGCGCAAATTCTGACATTAGTCATGTTCTCCTAAACATGTCTATGAAGAAGGGATGTAAAATTTGGTATAATATACTGCCAAAGCTTATGTGTACACAAATCACATTCAAGGTACAGAAAAAAAAAGTCACCTGGTAGAAACAGGGGCGGTGCCAGTGGGGGGTTTGGGGGGGGCTCCAGCCCCCCCAAAATTTCCGCCTGCCCCCCCTTTGCCCCCCCAAGAGCAAGCATAGTCAAAACACAATGCATATGTTCCTAGCATCTCTGCCCCCCCCCCTGAAGGAACCCACTTGTCGTGGGTGCCCCCCCAGTAAAAAAATCCTGGCGCCGCCCCTGGGTAGAAAGTGACAGAATGAATAATATTGTACAGAGTGAAAACACAATAAGCAGCACAAAGATAATGCAGATTTATGCAGCACGCCACAGTTGAAAACTAGGAAGTGCCTTCTCTTTTACGTGTCAGTGCACACCTGTAAGTGCAAAAAAAGAAAACAGGACCAGTTCCCTTGAATACTGTAGATTACTACCAGTGTAAGTACTAAAAAGCTTTAGGGCAAACATTTTGTTACGGGAGTTACAACAAGATGGCGAGATGGGCTAGTTGGTGAACGTTCATGTTTAAAGCAAAAGCTTTTAAGCACACGATAAACGAGGACAGAAGAATTAAGAACTTGATCGGACAGCGCTTTCCTGTCAAGGTCTTAGTTCTTCTGTCCTCATTTTTCGTGCGCTTAAACGCTTTTGCTTTAGACATGTACGGGAGTTAGTGGCTTATAAAGGCCTTCCATGATATTTATATAGACTAGGTTCAGTAGCCTAAACCAACACTTCCTCCATGCTGCTTCCTTGTTCATGCCCTCAGGCCCTGGTGCTAAGTGCAAGTTTCATCATTGCAACTTCCAGTGGCAAGAGGAAGCCACATTGTGGAAGACAAGTGGCAAGCAGTAATTGATGAAAAATTCTGAAAGAGCTCATGCGAGTGAGAAATCGGACGGCACATGTGGAAGTTTCACGTAACTTAGTTGAATGACCAGCAGCATTAAATCAGGGGTTGCACACTCGCTACCTCTGTGTGCATTTATCTTGCAGAGGCAGCTGAAGAAAAAGCTCTAGTTCGAGAGGTAAATACACTGGAAAGGAGAAATTTTCATCTGCAACTACTGCACTATTTGTGATGGTTTGTTGCATTTAAAAAAAAAAGTTATAGGCTCTGACTGTTGGAAGTTCAAGTTGTGCCATCAGTATTTTTCAAAAAAGTCACTTTCATTCAAAAGGCAAAGCATTGATAGCAACACGTAAGTATTAGAAAGCCACACAAAGTAAGGTTTGTAGTTTTATCAGCTGTACATATTTCATATTTCAGTAAATATTCCCTTAATAATTAAATTAACAAGCATGTTGTTGGATGTGTACAGACAAACATCAACAAATCTTGCTTGATGACCTTGAACACTCGCTGTCACAATGCTGGCATGACGAAAACCATAGACATAGGTAAACTAATGCATGGCATTGCCTTTCACTTCAATACGTCTCCAAATGTTTCAGATAACACAACCTCAAACACCAGACAACACAGAAAGATGGTGCACATGAAGCCACCAGCAATATGTGCTCACTCAGCCATTGTACCCATAGATTTACGTGTAAGCTTGCCACCTATGTTCTGAGCAGCATGGAAAGCCAGCCTTTTCCACACACTTTTCCATTCCCGACTGTGCATGCTCAAAGACTGTGCAACAAGCCGCCATCCTTCTTGGCTCACGCTAGCATCCACGGCATACTGAGCACAGGGCATGTTACACACTTGAACTTTATAGGGAACATCATAGTTTGGAGTGTCCCTATATCTAATAGGTCTCGTATTTTAAATTGTTGAAACGTCCAAATTTTAAAAGGCTCAAATGAAATTTACATTACATAGGCATAGCTGGGGGGGGGGGGGGTTGAACCCCCTCACCCCCTAAACATTTCGATTTTTGAATGTTATATACATGCATACATACAAACACGCGCATGAACATACATAAAGGTTGGTTACCCCCTCCTGTAACAAATTTCAGGCCACACCCCTGCAACATTAAGTGAGCAAAAAACAATGTCACAATAGCGTATTTAATGTGGACAGAATTTATGTTACTGCGGTGCAATATACCACTTACTTGTGAGTAGGACTTTTGAAGACTGTCGTAAACATTGCACTAACAACTTTCACTAAACTGTGTAATTTCATACACAGTAGATTCAGTTTAAATGGAGCATGAAGAGACAGAAAATAATTTTGTTTTTCCAAGGTTTAATATAAGCAAATGACAATATTGCCACAAAATTTTTTCTAAAAGTGCCCATGTTCTGTTATATCCGTCTCATGGGCAAATTTAGTATAATGCAGAGCAAGTGCACTTCACCACTAGTGTCATGCGCAGGTAGTCACGTGGGAATGTTACACTCATCAGAGTACACTCTCAAGTGAGTGTGTTTGGCAAACTCGCTTCACCAAGTCGAATTGTGTATGCAGCTTGGTAGCAATGGCTAAAAAATAAAGTAATATTGAAAGGAAGAGTTAGCAGCATTTTAAAAGGGGTTCTGACAGAAAATTTTTAGTTGTCGTTTCTTTTTATGTCAAATGAAAGGCTAAGCCCTCGAGAGCCTAGAACTTGTAAGAGTTCACCCTGAAAAATTAACTGAAAAGTGTGAAAAGCTGGGCCGGTTGGTTCTTGTTTAGATGCGAAAAACCAGTGAAAACTCAAAACAAGGACGATCACACACCAGCGACAGTGTGTGATTGAATGCAACTTCTTCATTCTTGTTTCGAGTTTTTGCTGGTCTTTCGAATCTAAACATAGGAAAAGTAATTGCAACACATTTTTAAACGATAGTTTCAGTTTCTACTATACCTTGACATGACACGGTATGAGCTTTTGGTCACGTGCTCGCGCAAGACATCGCGAAGTTTCCATAGCCGCTCCACTGCGTGGCTTCGTTGTGACGTGCAAGCGGCCATGTTGTATGTTTGGTAATTGACATCATCACAACTAGCCATAATGGTGCGTGAAGTCATTAGAATTGACACGGTAGCGTGATGTATTGCTAGTGTCTATGTCAGTAGGTGTGCCACGTGATAATTGACTGTAATGTCAAAATAACATATCTTATCGGCATTTCCTAAGCATCGCACTTGCGTAGGTAGTCTCCCTATATACAGGAGATTTGTATGGCGGGTTAAAGTCAGCTTCGAAAATTGGTGTCGGTGCCCCTTTAAACAGTTGCTGTAGTTATTGAGGATGTTATGTAATCAGACTATAGTACAAAAAAAAAATTCATATTGTCATTCTTGGATTGTTTATGGATTTGGTCACCAGGGGCATGCCACCATACATACTCTGTAATGGCCACATTGTTTATGCTTGCAGCTGCTGCTATCATGTACCATGGAATGGCCCATGATGATCGACAATGTTAATGGGACCACAATTATTTGCTTCATTTGCACTTAAATTTATTCTGCATACTGTACAAAGCTACAGCACACAGACATTTAACAAGCATTGCCACTACCAATCCATTGCCATTACAATCAATACCAAAAAACACCTTTGCTTTTCTCGAGCAGCATGTAGCAGTGTGCCACTAAAGTGACACTTGGTTCACTGAAGTGCATTCACTCAAAATGACACAAAATTTACCCTTGTGATAGGGGCATTATGTATTACTCTAAGCAGTCTCCTCACGGCAGGTGACGGCAGGTGACAAGGACCATCATCTGAGGTCTCCTATTAATGGAGCTAGTGGCAGCATGGCTGGAAGATCCCATGCCGAAAATATATAGCTTTCTTCTTGGCAATTATTACTTACCTGTAATTGCTAATTGTGAATCACCGTTTGGCACGTTTATCAAATTTTCCTCTTCCTTATGCTAGTCAGACAGGTGTTTCAATTTAGTTCAAGGTCCTAAATCAAAATTCTTTTCTTGGGCGCTAGAATTCGAGTTTCTCACCGAAACACAACAAATTTTATTCAAATCGGTCCAGGGGACCTCTTAATACTTGAAATACAAGCGCTTGACTACACAGAGACAAGCTCGTACAGGCATACTCTGTCTCTCTCTTGTGTAGTTACGCACTCGTACTTCAATTATCATGAATTGCCAATTCACCCAGTCAGCCATTCTGATGTCTCATAAAAGCATTTCTGCATCTTGCACGCATCAGCGCAAACTGCTTCAAAATTTCACTTTCACTAAATATTTGACTGCGTAGTCAAACCTCGTTATGGCAGTCATATCAGACACAGAGAAAATAGCTTTGTTGTATTTGATATGCATTATAAACATACATCTGTTGCACTGTAATAGCACCGAGATTGAGAGTAATGTGGTATACCCTAACGTAACAAGCTTGCCAAGGCTGCAGGGCTGATGCAGTTTTCTTTTTAGCAGCTTCAAATGCCACCTGATCAGACGTGTACGTGGTGGTTATCACTATGACATAGGTCCAGGCATATTGCCCGATGTTTCAGCACCCCCTTACCTCTGAGGTCATGCCGAGGAGCCGCATATTCTGAACATGCTTGTCATGCGTAACACCCAGCAAGCGGTAGTAAGGTTTTTACAATTTTGGTATCAAAAATAGCTGCGTTTACTAGCTTTTCACTATGCTTCGGCTCAGGCATTCCTCTACTATACCGATACTGTCTGGTTCATTCTTGGAGACCGGAGTGGTGAATACACCTGCTAACAAACATGGGTGGGAAATAGTGCGTGCGGAATCTACAAGCCCAGTCTACATTCATGCACACGTGGTCACATTGTCAGTATACTGGAAACTAAGTAGTCAGGGGGGGCATTGGCCCGGTGTGCCCCCCCCCCCCCCCGACTACGCCACTGATGCACAGTAGTATGCTACAGCTGCATGGCTTCAAAGAATGTACATATTTGCTCTTTAGTGCTTGTGGCTGCATAAATTGCTGTAGGTTAAGCACTGTTTGGCTGCTCTGTAAAAGAAGTGAACTTGCATTGATAATCATGCTTGGCTTGCGAGGTGGTGTGGGATCCCACGGTGCTGCGTTCATGATATGACTTGTGGAAATGCATGGTGCATTAAGTGTGTACAGTACTTGCGGATTGAAATGCGTAATTTTAGGGCTAAGTAATGCGCATACTTCAGTTTCCAGCATCTACAGTTTGTGTCATCTCGGCGTAATTTTGACACGAACACTTGCATCAGAGCTAGCATTACCTTTAGTGGCTACATTTGAAGTGACATAATGCGGTTATCACAAGCAGTTGTTATGCAAAGGCAAAAAATAAAGGATGTCATGTTTCAATCCACAAGTACTGTACATCTACCGAGAGCTCTTTTAGAGACATTTGATTACAATGTAAAAGCACGACAATCCGCGAGTACTGTACATCTACTGAGAGCTGTTTTCGAGACATTTGATTACAATGTAAAAGCAAGAGCTGCCAAAATGGAAACAGCATTTGTGTGTGAAGCTTAGCAGTTTAAATGTGAAATTCTTTGTAGAGTACATATAGCATACATATTCCACAAGAAAAGCAGAACTGCATGTATAGAAGGCTTATTTATTTTTATACATATTTGTACATTTCTTCCACATGCATGCACCTAAGCATTTCTATACAAGTGTGTGTCCCATTTGTCCTTAATTTTGTAAACTAAGCCTGCAAAAGAAACCACCAAAAGGTAAACATTTGATTGTGGACAACTTCACATAATTGAGAAACAATGTGCATTGTTTTCATGTGAGTGAAAAAAAAAAAATGTATAAAATCGTTTGAACCGATCATGTCTTCTTTCCTGCTCTTTAATTAAAAGAAAATGGGACATAAAAACACCGAATCTTTAACTGTACACCTATGTGGTCAACAGTGCCACATTATTGATTAGAGATGTGTTGCAATGGGGTGACAAGAGAAACATTGTACAGGGCAGAATACTGCATAACAGATTCAACAACTAGCCCCACTGCTTGCAGAGAGATTAAACCTCCTGTACATCAAGCTGGATGGAAGACTTTGTCTGGCCTTGAAGGGGAACAGTTCTTCCACCAGCTAGATTGCATACCATGGTATGGAACAGATGCAGCCTTGCTGCTTACAGAATCTGGCCTTCTGGCAACAACACAACATACCCTGCCACACGTGGAATGGTATAAATACTGAGAAAAATTGTATGCGAGGCATTCCTTCTGAAGGAATTCCCAGCAACAGTGACCTTTACAGGCCCACAGGTTGACGGCACTGTTCGCTAGTTGGAACCATCCAAAACTTGCATTATGCTACTGGCCTGCAAGCATCACATAACTTTATTGATATGCCCCCACAGTAACTCATGTCACCAGAAGCAAAAGTCGGCAATAGAAAACTAGTTATGACGGAGAGCCCACATTTTGCCAGAAACTCTTTGCACAGCACAGATGCAGTGCCAAAAGAAGAAGAAGAAAAAAAAAAAAAGGACGCTGCATTTGCTGTGTGAGAGAACACTTCCATGTGGCCATGTTCTGCTTCAATGTGTTTTGGGCAGTGCCACGAAAAACACCTAGTACCAACACTCCCCAGCTCTAGCCAGCCTTCACACACTTCATGATGAACGACACAAGTTTCCTCTACACACGGCAATGGTTGCCACAACACACATTTGGCAGGGCTCTGGTAACCTCTTGCTCAAGATTCCCCTCCTAGTTTCAGCTGTTTGTGAGTATTGACTAGAACTGGACACTGCACAAAAGCGAGCCAGCTGACACCTACCTCAAAGGAAATGAACTTGCACGAAGCAGGAATAGAAAAAAAAGCATGCTATTAAGAAAAGAAGAAATGTGTGACATGACACTTTGTGTTCCTCATGAGTTTGCAAAGACCTATCAAGAACAATGTGCAGCTCTGGAACATACTCCGAATTCTACATGTACACACTGTGCTCCATATCACCCAGCCAACTCTCTGTGCTTGGCCAAAACCTGGGAAAAATTTCGCTTGTTCACAGTCATGCGAATGGCACCTATCGCATCAAATAAAATATCAGAGCTCATGTCCTCCGGCAACTTGGTCAAAAACTGAGCCAGGTTGATGAAATCGAGTCGCAATAGCACGTCCTCGTACAGCCGCAGAATGCCTGCAACCAGAAAGGTCATTTAGTGACGGCAGTAGCTAAATTGAAAAAGGCTCACCAAGTGCAGACCTGAAGAGGAACTCTTCACCATCTCTCAAGAAGACATCCCACACCCTGCAGGCCACATCCAAGGGCAGGGATCGGCTGTATAGCGTGTATATCCTGCACAGAAGGCATAACTTAATTGCCATCTGAATTCACCTGCAAGAGCTGAGCTTACCAGTCAACTAGGTACAGGTCTGAAGTGAGGTTGTGCTTCTTGAAGTGTGCAAACAACTTGGGCAGGTTCTCACGAAAGAAGTCGTCATACAGGGTGTAATAGGCGTTCATCTGCATTCAAACAGGAAATGTATAGTTTTGGACAGCAAATTAGGTACAGAATAAAATGCATCATACTGGAAATGCATCTTAGGCACTGCAGTTGTATAAGAAAATAATTAGGGATGGGCGAATATTTGGGAGTTTCGAATATTCGAAATGAACGAATATATGTATATATCTGACCGCACATAACTCCCTGTAAAGGTGGTTTCACTGCAGCGTCTGGTTGCTGTGCTGTGAAACCACCCATCCAGGGAAAATCTGCACTGCCGCGGAGCCACACTTCGAGGTTAAATGTATATATTTTTTTTAAATTTAAAACCGTGTTATATAGGCTTATATGTGCCAAGTCTAGTCATTTTTTAAAGTGTAATGTATTGTACCACTTATAACTTGCACCCTACTGCTATTCAAATTTTTATACTATTCAAGGTTTCTTCCACTTCATTTCAAACCAAAAAAGTGACATTCACTCATACCTAGTTCCAATTCTTAAAAATATTGTGCAAGGATCATGACGAAAATGCTCATTTTTCTTAATAATATGTGGTGAGTACTATTCGAACTATTCGATTCGAAATTATTCCACCAAATCACTATTCGCTTCGAACCTCAAATTTACTATTCGCCCATCGCTAAAAATAATGAATAATAAAGTTGCATAAGAAAACAATTTTTGAAGTTTTCCATTGAAGGCTATCTTCCCATTTGTTTATATGGCAGCCTCCGCATTGAAATTCCCCATTGCCGTTAATGGGGAACTTTACAAAATTATTTTCTCATTGAAACAGAAAATTTAATGATAAAACTTGCTGTATAAGAAAAACTATTTATTCACTTTCAAATTAGATATAAAGCTGACTTTTATTGGAGCACCACATGGTGTAAACTGCATCTCAATGTGGACTAAAATGAACATTTTCTGAAATTTGTCATTTTTTTCATATACCTTTCACATAGTAAGTATTGATTCCCAAGGTATTCATACATAGTGCAATATTACAAGGGAAAAAATGCAAACACAGAACATTTTGCCAAATTTATGGAGGTGTATATGGCAGAAAAATATCAGTAATATTATTGAGCTGCAAAGAACACTTTGCCAAAATTTCTGGGGGTATATATGGCAGAAAAGTATCAGTAATATTATTGAACTGCGAACACCTTTCACAAATGCCTTTGCTTAATATGTGAAAGAAATTTGGTATTGGAACAAGAAGCGATACTCCCAGAATAAATTTTCTTACTAACGTCACTTGGATGACATTCTGCAAAATTTGAAAGGCTCCCACATGACCAAAAAAAAAAGCTTTCCTCTCTGAAATATTCTAGGAAATAACTGCTTTGAATGCATTAAATAAGCACAATTTTTTTCTAATACATTTGAGATGGTCGCCAAAATGGATGGCCCCTATTTTGGTGTGGAATGACACCTAGGCAATTTTTTAGCACAAAAAAGTTTTTGCGGAGCAGTAAGATGGGCTCTTGAAGGAGGAGCCAACCAATTGCAAAAGTGTTAAAATTTCAAAATGCAAGTGCAGCCTTCACAGTAAACAAATCATAACAAATAAAGAGTGATGAGTGGCATTCAGTGACCTAGCCACGGGGGAGAAGTTTCAACACCATTCCCCAAGAATTCTTTTGGCATCCATTGTGTTTTAACACCGACGTGCATAGAGGTGCAAACACCCCCATAAAATGGAAAAAAAAGGGCGAAGTTACATTGCCACTGTCATCAGTAGGACAAACACAACCACCAGTATGCTTTACGTCTATTTGTGCCTTTACCACTGCTATTACATTTACCGCTGCACATGACAGCACCTTGATCACATGCTTTCCAAACTAAGCAATTAGAATCTATGGTCGCATCTACAGCAACCACGATTTCATCTGCAGTGGTTGTAGCAAACAGCAGTTTCATTCAGACTTTGTACTCACTGGCCACATATGTTCAGGAATGCCTGAATACCAACAATGGTCACGTTGACTGCAACCATGTGGTTTCATCCACAGTGGTTGTGGCAGGTAGCAGTTTCGTTCCGAATTCGTTGAATACAACGGCAGCGAGGCTGACCCCTGCGCCCTGTTGACTGGCTTGAAAATAGACTTTTATGGACATATGACAACAGAGGTGTGCTACCCATGTATCATGTTTTCTGGCCTATTTCTTAGCTTTCGCGTCATTTCAGATAAGTGGAAATCCTGCTTAATTGGGATATTTTTATCTACCATGAAGCCTTCAAATTAACGAAGTTTTACTACATATTTTGCAAGGAAAACCATGCTAGCCTTGAAAATGAGCCTAAGCAGATTTCTGCCATACCATATGTCCACAAGGTCTCGCACTGCCCAAAGAAAATTGTTGAAAAAGCAGGGTTAAGGTTGCGTTTATATGGCAAGAAATAAAGTAGGGTCCCTTCGTAAACGTGAGAATTTTAATGGTGATTCCAGGCCGGGATTGTCGAAAGCATGCCAAGAAGTTTATGGAATGAACTAAGGGATTTGTGTACCGGATTTCTTATCATGTGTAGTGGCTGCTACCTTGGCCAGACAGGGTGTTGTCTAAATGACCACCTCAAAGAGCATGCTAATCTCATGCGAGAGTCTGTCAGTGGCCACTTGGCAAGTCACTGTTCAAAGTGCAAGTGAATTCCCTTTTTTGATTATTGCCAAGTAATGGCAAGATACAGTGAAAAACAGGCACATGAAATACTCAAGCCTTTCTGATCTGCAAGGCAGGAAAAGAGTGAGTCAGTGTGCCGTTTATTTAACTCTTTTCTTCCTGGTGACGAGTATAGTCATCATGAGATTTTGTACCAAAATGACTGATGACGACTACAGTCGAACCCACTTATAACAATCCCAGATACAACGATCTATCGGTTATAACGACCATATTTTGGTGCACTGGCAATTTTCCTATGCTACCCACTGAAATTGCATCCACGTATAGCGAACACTTTTTAAAGCCTCCTACTTTTACAACGAACACTTCAGAACACTTCGCGGTAAAAATATGGTGCATATGAAGCGAAAAAAAAGTTAAAACAGGCCTTCTAAAGCATGAGAGAGTTTACTCGCGCTCCATTTTACTCGCGATGAAGATACCTTAGATTGGCGAGCACAGCATGCTGATTTCAGACGCTGCGAGCGAGGTCGCTCACTTTCCAGGCATTTATTCAGTGGCAGAATGGCAGTGAGGAATAAAAAAAGAAAGAAATAGGGGGCACCATGAAGCCTTGCGGTCAGCTTTCGCACGACAACCTTTTCTGGCGCCATTCTCTGCAGCTACGACCACCTATGACCTGCAGCTATGACTGCCTATGACCGCGATAACTTTTCGGCACATAAAAGTTCATTGCGTCGATGCCACAATGTGCCTCAAAAGGTCTTTTGTCTTTTCAGTAACGGCAGAGACCAGATGATCAATGATTACAACTTTTGCGTGATTGCGCCGATGCCTTCACAGATAAATAAGCATCAGAAGAGAGCGAAGGCGATGTGGCGGCCAGCGATGAACAGGCCATTATCACTTATCACCGACAACCTTACCACAGTCATCTGCAGCTATCGGCTCGGCTGCACATGTGGCGAACACTGTTCGGATTAACGGCGGTACAAGCAGTACAAGTGCGCGATGCTGCCGTTCGCAAGTTCGCCGCCGCTGCGCCGTGCGAGATATACAGTAGACTCTCAGTAAACGGAAATCTGTTAAACGGAACTGCTGCTTAAATGGAACAACTGAATCTGATATGATTGGTTTCGTACATGAATTCTGCACCCCTGTTCATCTCTCAGTAAACGGAACTCCTGTTAAATGGAACACATTTTCCTGGTCCCTTTAGGTTCCGTTTAACGAGAGTCTACTGTAGTGCGCGTCGCTTTGTAGGAACGCAAGCAGCTCGCTGGTGTTGACTGGCATGGGCACCGAGAAACGTCGATGCACTTACAGCGAGCGTATACTGTGTGTTTTATGACGACAACCCAAGCGTGCCACACCTGTCGTGCAGGACCGCCGGAGCATCGCGGAGACAGAGTGCGCGTTGCTTGCAAAATGCTCGTCTTCGCCACGTTGAACGAACAGGCTACTCGCCGCACCCGTGCACAGTCCAAAGTAAAGTGGGCAAAAAGAGCACACAAATGCTCCTAATACAGCAAGCGGCCCGACAGTGACAGCCTGAGCCGAGTAGGCGCTGCGCTGCACGCAACTACCCAGGGATGATCGGCTCCACATGGCGGTACCACTGTTCAGTGAAATGGTGTCAGTTCACTGCAAAGGCGGTTTAATTCACTCGTGCACGCAGCGGGCGCTGCTTCACAATGTGAAAAAGCTTAACTTGTCACCGGATGGGTTGTTAGCAGTTTTGAATACAAATGCGCAGAAAAAAAAAAGCGGCTTGGTTACTAAGTGCACATTTTTGAGGGCAAGCCCATTTACAACGAACTACTGATACAACGACCAGTTTTTGCGGCACTTTCGAGTTTGTTATAAACGGGTTCGAGTGTATACTAGTCATCAAAAAAAAACTGGTCCCACATGGAACCAATGACTACCATATTCATCATAGTTGTGTTTCTTGAAGCTGGATGGCTACGCTTGTCCATGTTGTGCCATTTGTGTCTTAGCTCTCATTTTATTTCCATCTTCCATTGTATTGCCATTCGATGAAGCCACCTTAGAGCTATCTCTTTTATGTGAATTAGTGAAATAAAGGAACCCCACTGAATCGAAATAACGGTACCATTTTATTCAGAAAATAAAGGCTCTACAAATTGAGCGAAAAAAACATTTACGGTAAATTTGGTTCAATTTCCTTCACTTTTCGGGGTAGGGACTATTAGATATTGAATATGAGTATCTTTTGAGTTGAAAGCGTGTTTTTCAACATCTTTGTAAGCAGTTTTGCACATGAGCATTCCCTTTCTCCCTGTCCTTCCTCACCTCCTGCACCTGACTATATTCTTGCCATCTGAGCAATAAATATGGTTGTAAATGTGCGCTCTGTCCTATCTTGTTCTTTTCCTTTCTTCAACTTTCTGTGTACTGAAAAAGGTTTTCCTAACAAAAAATAAAATGCCACAGTTTCGCTGCAAGGGCAAAGGAATGAATGTAATAGCAACAACTTAGAATGTTACACAGTTAAACCTGCCTATAACGAACCTCCATACAACGAATTCCTCGATATTACAAAGTTTTTCTATTCCCCGCCGTTACTCCATAGAAGCACATGTATTTGCGACCTCTATGTAAGAAAGTGGCAGCGGGAGACTCCCTTGACATAAAGAATTTTCGCCACTGACAACCTAGGAATTTTACCACAAATTTTGTCATTTTGGCACGAGCAGGAGCCGCACACATCTTCTGCGGTTGCCCCGCCGACGACAGAGCGCGAAGTGGCAGCGGCGCGCATTGCGCGCTTAAGGCTCGTTCACACTGGCGACTAGCAACGATCGCGCGACCGTTTGCGACTGGCGGTCAAAAAGCGACTCAAAGTGACCAATGTTCACACCTGCGTGCGACCTATATATGTCGCCACATAAAATTCACGTCTGCTTGTATATAGCTTGCATTGCCATTGCCCCGTAAAATAAGGTGACGTCCTGTTCCTGCGCATGTGACTGGCTCAGAGCTTTGTGACTGCAGTCGTGCGACCGTGGTTAGTCGCCGGTGTGAACGAGCCTTTAGAGTTTCTGGCGACTGCAAGGCGAGAATGAGTGCTCATTTCTGCGCGCGGGTGTTTGTGAGGCGGGCAGGCGGGCCTGCCCTCCTCGAGCCAGCGTTCCTGCTGCCACGGGCGCATGCACATGCATGCCCCCCCCCCCCCCTCGCCTTCAAACCTCATCCACCCGCTCACAGTAGCCACCACACTAACTGCGCCGGCCTTTTATATATATATATATATATATATATATATATATATATATATATATATATAATAGGGGTGTGCGAATATTCGAAAGTTTCGAATATTCGTTGAATATTACATTCGAAATATTCGTATTCGATTCGAAAATCGTGTATTCGAAAAGTTTCGAATATTCGAATATTCAAAAAATTCAAATATGCGATTCGATTATCATGCATAAAATAACTCGTCTTCCACATTTCTGCTGCGTTCGTATAGCTAAAACCCTTGCCGAGAGGAGCGATAAACATCGTAAGTACACGGAGGCACGATATCTGCCTGCGACGAGCGCCCCAATACGTATGATTTATTGCTGGTGCATCTCCGACGTGCAGCGCTGTTGGCGATCATGTAACCATACATTTTCAATATTATGCGGCCGTAACATGCCACACTACCAGTCGTTCACTACGCGGGACCACTTCTGTAGAAAGACAGTGACCCATGTGACTGGTGGCGGACTGTAGTCACCTTCAGATACCCCAGAGCGCCTGCTGCCTGATCATGTGTTGCAACTCATATTTCTTCATGATTACATCTAGTCATTACTTTCATAGTGCCCTGATATTTGCTTGTGTTGTGGTGTGCATTGTGCTAGCCTGGACATTGTGTTCTGGAGATAGCAGTGTATGTTGTGTTGCCAGCAGTCAGGCTGTTAATGTTTTTTTTTTTTTTTTCAAATAGCTACATGTTAAATAAAATATTGTTACTGTGGGGGCATTTTTCCTTTGATATTCGATATTCGATTCGATATTCGAAGGTGGATATTCGTATTCGAAAAATTTGATATTCGCACACCCCTAATATATATATATATATAACTGGCTTTTGCGTTGGCAGCGCCACTCTTTGGTTGTTGCAGAAGTCTCTGAACTGCACTTCGTTAACGTGACACCAGGTGACGGCACTATATAAACACACACACACACACACACACACACACACAACTTACACCGCGTCATTACGCTTCAAGTTCACGCCGCACATGGAGAGCGTTTTTCCGAATGTTTCGTGGTATCCGTGTCGTTCCACGCGCGCACAGCATTTTCAACGCTGTGCGTGCGTGGTTTCACTGCGCGCGCATGAAGCAGCCCCTGACGACATGCAGCTTTGCGATTTTTTTTAATGCAGACAACTGTGTCGTCACTACCAAGATGTCAGATTAGCCGCTGGTGGAAACTGTCCGACACTACGGTGACAACGACGGATCTCCTTATGTAGATTCGTCACGCGCTTAGCCATCTTGCGCCGTGCCGCGAGTTCGCTAGACCATGGCGTCCGCGATTAGCGTTGCCAGAGCCAATCTCAGAGGCCACGGCTAGACGATGACGGAGCAGCATTGTATTGGGGTCCTAAGAACCTTCTGTATGGCAAAATAATGCACTTTTTCGGCGCTAAATAAATGTTTTGGGTGAGCTCTGCCTTCAGTTACCCTTTTGTTTAATTTGTGCGTTTCATTTCTGAATTTTCTTGGTCAAACTGCTTATAACAAAAACCTATTTGTAGCGAATTTTTTCGCGAATTTGTCAATTTCGTTATATCCAGGTTTAACTGTACAAAGTAAGGCTAGCAGCTAACTCCCTTATCATCCAACCTGGCTTAACTCAACAAAACACTTGCGTAAGCAACATGAAGCACTTGATGAGTTAGTTTCGTTTCTGAAAGCCAGAACGGTGCAGGGTGGGCATAGATTTGCCACAGTTTGAAAAAAAAATGTGGCAGCGTTTGCAGTTCGGCGCAACTGGTGGTAGCATCACTGCCTAATTGAAACACATGAAATAGATATAAATAGGCTTGTGCGAATATTCGAGCACTTCAAATATTCGAAGAAATATTACAGTATTCAAATTTGCTTCAGTTCAAATTTAAATTATTGGAAATTTCGAAGTATTTGAAATGAACAAATAAGAGTATATTAGTCCGCATGTAACCCCCCCTGTAAAGGTGGTTTCACTGCAGTGGAGGGGTGCCATACTGCGAATACACCTTTCCAGGAAACATCCGCACTGCCGCGAAGCCCCATTTCAAGGTTAAATGAACATACCATATTACCCTCACATCGATTCATTATTTTTTATGTTTAAAAGCTTGTTATACCAGCTTATATGCTCCAAGTATAGTACATTTTAAAACGTAGCATATTTTACAGGTTATCACTTGCATTCCACCGAAAGTCAAATCCTGCTACTATTCAAAGTTGCTTCCACTTTTGAACCAAAAAGAATGACATTCTGCACATGCCTTGTTTCAATTAAAAAAATATATATATTGTGCAGGTTAGTTGGGTCATGACAAATATGTTGTTTTTCTTTATATTATGTGATATATACTATTAGAATTCGATTCGCAATTATTCGACCAACTCACTATTCGCTTGAAAATTCCTTCGAACCTAAAATTCACTATTCGCACAAGCCTAGATAAAAGTACACATACACATTATTGGAAGCAGATACAAGCTCTACAATATATTAACTCACCTGAGGCTGGTCTACACGAAAAAATGCCAGTTGACAGGGCCTGTTGAGCAGGTTAGCAAAGCAGATGAAGGCATCGGCCACCTCCAGGTTGAGCAGCAGCATGGCAGCCAGGAAGGACATGCCTTGCACCTGCAGTGCCGACAGCAGCACTATCAATAGAGAAATGCTAAGCAGCAAAGTATAGATAGCTTTCACGTGACGTCACAGACAGGTTCTCTGCACTGGGACCCCAACATGGCGGCCACCGTGACTTTTTTATCTCATTAGAGAGTGTCGGTGCAGAGGAAGACACCCAGTCATTTACGTTCTTTTGTGCTCTCCCCGCTTTCTTTTGTTTGCCAGCCGCGCCAAGGGGGAATACAAAGAAACGCGAGGGTTTGGGTATGAAAGATGCTTGGGGGGCACTGGCACTAATCTGACGGCCAGCCGTCAACATTTCTTGCTCCGCGCCTTCAAGCAAAAGTTCACGCAGAGTCTCAAGCAGCTGGCACCCCAAGATGCCAGCCACAGTGACGTGAATGGAAGCTATGCATAGAAAAAAAAATAATAATAAGCCTCTCTGCAAAAAGCTATGGAGGAAAACGGATCCATAGATTCCAGAAGAAACATATGCACCTGCACTCATACATATGTCGGCAATATTGTAGCCATATTTGCCATGATGCTCTAGTGGTTATGGTGCTCGACTATTGGCCCGAAGGTTGCGGGATCGAATCCTGGCCGCCGTGGCCACATTTTCGATGAGGGTGAAAATCCTTGAGGCCCGTGTACTTATGTTTAAGGGCACATTAACCCTTTGAGGGTTTTCGCCGTACATGCATGGCATCACCTAACAGGCACCAAAGGGTTTTCGTCGTACATGTACAGCATAGCCTGTATGTTTAAAACGTTCACCTTTTTCTATCATTTTTCTTGCTTGGCATGTGCTGCCACACTTAGGGAATACGTGGAATTTTTTTCATGCGCCGATGTCTCTCTGTTCTATTTTTTCTTTGCTTCCCAACGCGGCGCGCCAGCTATCGCTTGCCCATCCGAGTGCGACCGCGGTGCAGCTGGTTTTAAACGTGCGCCTTTTTCGATCATTTCTCTTGCTTGGAATGTGCTGCCACGCTTCGGGAATACGTGGAATCTTTTTCATGTGCCGATGTCCCTCCATTGTATTATTTCTGTCCCTCCATTGTATTATTTCTTTGCTTCCCAACGCGGCGTGCCAGCTATCGCTTGCCCATCCGAGTGCGACCGCGGTGCAGCTGGTTTAAAACGTGTGCCTTTTTCGATCATTTCCCTTGCTTGGAATGTGCTGCCACGCTTCGGGAATACGTGGAATCTTTTTCATGTGCCGATGTCTCTCCATTGTATTATTTCTTTGCTTCCCAACGCGGCGTGCCAGCTATCGCTTGCCCATCCGAGTGCGACCGCGGTGCAGCTGGTTTAAAACGTGCGCCTTTTTCGATCATTTCCCTTGCTTGGAATGTGCTGCCACGCTTCGGGAATACGTGGAATCTTTTTCATGTGCCGATGTCTCTCCATTGTATTATTTCTTTGCTTCCCAACGCGGCATGCCAGCTATCGCTTGCCCATCCGAGTGCGACCGCGGTGCAGCTGGTTTAAAACGTGCGCCTTTTTCGATCATTTCCCTTGCTTGGAATGTGCTGCCACGCTTCGGGAATACGTGGAATCTTTTTCATGTGCCGATGTCTCTCCATTGTATTATTTCTTTGCTTCCCAACGCGGCGTGCCAGCTATCGCTTGCCCATCCGAGTGCGACCGCGGTGCAGCTGGTTTAAAACGTGCGCCTTTTTCGATCATTTCCCTTGCTTGGAATGTGCTGCCACGCTTCGGGAATGCGTGGAGTCTTTTTCATGTGCCGATGTCTCTCCATTGTATTATTTCTGTCCCTCCATTGTATTATTTCTTTGCTTCCCAACGCGGCGTGCCAGCTATCGCTTGCTCATCCGAGTGCGACCGCGGTGCAGCTGGTTTAAAACGTGCGCCTTTTTCGATCATTTCCCTTGCTTGGAATGTGCTGCCACGCTTCGGGAATACGTGGAATCTTTTTCATGTGCCGATGTCTCTCCATTGTATTATTTCTTTGCTTCCCAACGCGGCGTGCCAGCTATCGCTTGCCCATCCGAGTGCGACCGCGGTGCAGCTGGTTTAAAACGTGCGCCTTTTTCGATCATTTCCCTTGCTTGGAATGTGCTGCCACGCTTCGGGAATGCGTGGAATCTTTTTCATGTGCCGATGTCTCTCCATTGTATTATTTCTTTGCTTCCCAACGCGGCGTGCCAGCTATCGCTTGCCCATCCGAGTGCGACCGCGGTGCAGCTGGTTTAAAACGTGCGCCTTTTTCGATCATTTCCCTTGCTTGGAATGTGCTGCCACGCTTCGGGAATACGTGGAATCTTTTTCATGTGCCGATGTCTCTCCATTGTATTATTTCTTTGCTTCCCAACGCGGCGTGCCAGCTATCGCTTGCCCATCCGAGTGCGACCGCGGTGCAGCTGGTTTAAAACGTGCGCCTTTTTCGATCATTTCCCTTGCTTGGAATGTGCTGCCACGCTTCGGGAATGCGTGGAATCTTTTTCATGTGCCGATGTCTCTCCATTGTATTATTTCTTTGCTTCCCAACGCGGCGTGCCAGCTATCGCTTGCCCATCCGAGTGCGACCGCGGTGCAGCTGGTTTAAAACGTGCGCCTTTTTCGATCATTTCCCTTGCTTGGAATGTGCTGCCACGCTTCGGGAATACGTGGAATCTTTTTCATGTGCCGATGTCTCTCCATTGTATTATTTCTTTGCTTCCCAACGCGGCGTGCCAGCTATCGCTTGCCCATCCGAGTGCGACCGCGGTGCAGCTGGTTTAAAACGTGCGCCTTTTTCGATCATTTCCCTTGCTTGGAATGTGCTGCCACGCTTCGGGAATACGTGGAATCTTTTTCATGTGCCGATGTCTCTCCATTGTATTATTTCTTTGCTTCCCAACGCGGCGTGCCAGCTATCGCTTGCCCATCCGAGTGCGACCGCGGTGCAGCTGGTTTAAAACGTGCGCCTTTTTCGATCATTTCCCTTGCTTGGAATGTGCTGCCATGCTTCGGGAATGCGTGGAATCTTTTTCATGTGCCGATGTCTCTCCATTGTATTATTTCTTTGCTTCCCAACGCGGCGTGCCAGCTATCGCTTGCCCATCCGAGTGCGACCGCGGTGCAGCTGGTTTAAAACGTGCGCCTTTTTCGATCATTTCCCTTGCTTGGAATGTGCTGCCACGCTTCGGGAATGCGTGGAATCTTTTTCATGTGCCGATGTCTCTCCATTGTATTATTTCTTTGCTTCCCAACGCGGCGTGCCAGCTATCGCTTGCCCATCCGAGTGCGACCGCGGTGCAGCTGGTTTAAAACGTGCGCCTTTTTCGATCATTTCCCTTGCTTGGAATGTGCTGCCACGCTTCGGGAATACGTGGAATCTTTTTCATGTGCCGATGTCTCTCCATTGTATTATTTCTTTGCTTCCCAACGCGGCGTGCCAGCTATCGCTTGCCCATCCGAGTGCAACCGCGGTGCAGCTGGTTTAAAACGTGCGCCTTTTTCGATCATTTCTCTTGCTTGGAATGTGCTGCCACGCTTCGGGAATACGTGGAATCCTTTTCATGTGCCGATGTCTCTCCATAGTTTTTTTTTTTTTGCTTTCCAAAGCAGCGCGGCGGCTTTCACTTACACATCGGAACGTGCGCACACAGTGCGGCTGGTTTCGGTTTTGTCCTTCGGGTGGTTATCGCTTCTTGCCCGCAAAGCTGATGGCTGTCTGGTTTCTAATCTCTCAAAGGGTGACTGCTCGTGACTCTCGTTTATTGCTCCCCGGGGCGCGATTACATTCGTTTCGTGCAGCACTAAATTACACAAACGACGCCGCCGTGGTTGCGTTTCCTGTTTTGGGGAGCACGAACATTTTTTACTGGCAAAGTACTCTGGTGTACTTATTTTTGTATGTCTGTGAGCTATGTTTATTACAATGCATAATTTCTATTTATAAAAAGTCGTATAAGTTTTTTGGGGGGATTTCTTAACCATGTGTATGTAACAACAAAAATGACTTCTTTGTCACTTTACGGTCACAAAAAAAAATTTTAGACAGTTTTTAACTTAAATAGAATCGTCTGAAGAGTTTATTTCAGCAATAAAAAAAAAATACAAATTTTCGGACTGCATTTTGCAAAAAAATTCGACCCTCAAAGCGTTAAAGAACCCCAGGTGGTCGAAATTTCCGGAGTCCTCCACTACGGCGTCCTTCACGATCATATCGTGGCTTTGGGACGTTAAACCCCAACAACTATTATTAACATTGTAGCCATATACAGCCATAACTTGTGGTTAAGGCATTTCACCAATCACGTGGAATCATCATGAAAAGAATATGATTCTTTTCATAATGGCCTTATGAAGTAGTTATTCCTGCCTTTAATTAAATTTTAAGGAGAGACGATATGTACTTGAGGACACTTTTTAACAAATATATGAACTAGAGCAATGAAACTCCCGCTGTTTACATAGTCTTTTACACTAATGTTCAATATACAATCAGTTTTAAAGCAAGTAGCACAGTTTTCATTCTGTCCTGTAACAATGTGCAAAACATAGGCCTTTTAGACCCCCCTTTTTCTAGCACTAAACTTCCACAATTACAGACCATTAGTGGCTCATATTCCTCCACACCAGCTGTAGAATGTCGAAAACTTACTACACAGATTAAATATGTTAAGGTAAACAATTTGAACCATGGAAGTCTTAAAATGTTCAGATTTCAGTAATTCTTACTTGAAATTAGTCTTAATTATTTTAACTGATATCAAAGTTTAATGGAGATAACAGCACTTCGCACCTTAGATAAAATGGAAAATTTTCATCCAGATCCAGAAATCACACGTACCAAAAACAAGATGGGCAAACTCAAAAAGGTTCTTTTGAATCTTGACAATTAAGCATTTTAAAGGTTTTTATTTATGTGACAATGAAAGCCATGCTTTCTTTTACTTCTGGCTTTATGGCAGCTTAGGCGAACATGGCTATTTTGAGAACGCAGCTTGGATGAACTCCTCGCGTGAGCTGCAATGGCAAGCAGCCGTGCTGTGAACCAGGACACTAGGACCAACGGTTCTCAAATGGGGGTCCACATTCACACAACATACATCAGGTGCAACGCTATGGATGCTAGCGAGACTTCTTGTAGTAGATGCGTTCACACCAAGGAATAGTTCAATGCTTTTACCACCTGTAGCGTAACTTTGTTAATTTCTACTAGACTGAGTAATAAAAATCTTTGTGCCTTAGAAACAAACCCCATTATTTATACGGTTGTTAATAGGTTGTTCTGGATTACTTAGCATCTCGTTTTTTATCGTGGCCTCGGCGTTCAGTTCTGGTAGTGCACAGCCGGAACCAATAACCGATGCCACGTTTCAAGCGCAAGGTGCGTGGGCTTACACATCTTGCTGACCAAGCTACTTGCATAGCTTCCACAGCGTTGCACCTGATGAATTAAACGGAGTATAGGTCCCGTGACAGCGTCCCTTTTTGTTCTTGATATGCTTCACCGCATAACAGCATTGCGCTGTGGCGAAGCTGACTTTGGAATCCACTTGCTGTAAACTGATCGGCACACAATAGCAGTGGCTCAAAGCTGCGAGATAACCAACGTGGCAGCGATGGTGGATCAAATTAATGTTTTTTGTAGCTGAAATCAGAGAAGAAGGTCCCAAAAGTCGGACGTCGAAGATTTTCAGCGTGCGAAATTTCACATGTCCGAATACATTGACTGTATGGGGCATGTGGCAGGGCCAAGAAAGCATACGAATTATCAGGCACGTCCGAAACATGGGGCGTCCAAAAAACCGGTCGTGGACTACATTAGCAAGTCAAAACGAAGCTGCTGAGTGCCATATCCACAGTGGATGAAAACGTGGTTGCTAAAGACACGATCATAGCATCCACGCAGTTCTGAAGGCACGCGCGAGATGTATGTTCAAAGTCGAAACAAAACTGCTGAGCACCGCACCTGCTGCTTAACACTTTCATGACCGCACCTATTCCCATCGATAGTATGTTATCGATGACTTCAAGATCAAGTTTTGGCACTCTCAGAGTGGTTCTGGACAGCTAACGCAATACAAAGCATAAAATAACATGTTTTTTATCAGTTTTGTTTGCGTGTTTGTTTTTTCCACCGCGGGGAGATTTTTAAAGCTCGTTCGCAGTCGGGTAGGTGAGCGCTCATTGTTTCAGACTTCGCGTCGACGCCGCTCGCGGGTGCTCCACAGAAACGGCGAATTTCGACGGATTCCGATTAATATGAGCGGGAATCTCTGGATGATGGTAGCACCACAGACACGGAAGACGACTTCGATTCGCCAGGCTTCAGTACGGACGGCGAAAGTGTGTCAAACCTCCCCGGAACATCAGCAGCTATCTGCCGGTAAGTTTCGTCTTCTCCTCGGGTCGTTTTATCGTTGCCGCGCGTCGATGTAAACGTATCCAGTGCGTTCTAAAAATAACAGCTCTTATCTGCAAGGTGTTAACTTCTTTCGGGCGGGAGCATTTGGCGCCGGCTGCAGAAAGAGCGCAGTTCTCTTCGCAAAGACGGCGTGGAGCGGACTTTGACCCAAGGCTCCGGTGTGCTGCGCGGCGGCGTCTTCGTGTTGTTTTTTACCGCAGAAGTCGTCAGAGAGATATGCAACCACACAGATAAGTATGCGTGGATGCATACTTTCGAAAAGCCAACATACAGTCAGAGGGACGGATCCATGGAGGGAGGTTACTGAAGAGAAGATGAGCAAGTTCGTCTCACTCCATGTGTACATGGTAATCGTTGAAGTCCTGCACTCGCATTGGTGTTGGTGCCGACGACACATATTTCCAGGCCTTCGTCCACCGTCAGTGATGCTACGGAAAAGGTTCAAGGCTTCTTGAGTGTGATCTGAAGAAGACGACCATCGCATCCCACAAGAATCTCCACCACGAGTCTTCTCCATTGCAACACACGAACGATTTTTCTACGCTATCTTTTAACCCTGTCGGAACCTTTCAGTGGATGAGAAAATGGTGAAATGTGAAGGTCGGTATAGTATTCCGCAGTATATGAGCGAGAAAGAGGTCAAATGATGGCACAATTATGGATTTGTGCATATTTGGAACAGGCTACACTGTTCATTTCAACAAATACACAAGAAAATTGAAAAATACCAGAACTGCAAACTATGCTACGAAAGTTAATCAGAAAACAATTTTTTTTCCCGAAACATGCGCAGCCAGCCTTTGTTTCACCACGTCGAGAACCTGCATCGCGCGGTGGCATGATAGGCACTAGTGCCTATATTCTTGTATTTATGTAAATAATCTTTGCACTTACAGAGCTTATATTTACACTATTATTCTACGAGGGCTTTGCGTTTTTCGATTTTTTTAATGTTTAACCTTTGCAGAGTAGCATTGATGTTTTTATGAATCTTTCTTTCTTTTTGATGCATTTTTCTTTGTTTGATAATTTTTTTTATTATATTCGAAATAAATCCGTTGCTTGGAATTAATACTGTTGGAAAGACCAATTCTTCCTCTATCATTTGATACCCTACACTTTAGCATCAATTATATTCTGTGGCAGGAAAAAAATATTTCCTGGACTAGCCAAAAACAACCGATTTTGCCGCGGTCACGAAAGTGTTAATAAACCTCGCTCACTAATGCACAATCATGGATGGCGATTACGCAGTTTTGAAGGCACGTTGTGAAAACGAAACTACAGCCTGTCGCAGCTTTGACACCAGTCACTATCGACGCGATCGTAGATAGCGCACACACAGTTCGCGTGCGCCGAGTAAAATCGAAAACAAAACAAGTTTGCCACAGCCGCTGAAGCCTTGGTCGCCGACAACGCAATTGTGGTAAGATTATGGATGGCGACCACACTTTTTTGAAAGCTCACGACCGTTTTGTTGTTATGAACGCAGTTTTCGCTCCTTTGCATCGCACATTTCCGGTGTTTCGTGCTTGACACGCTCCGAAGATCGTCCAAATTGACCGGGTTGCAGCCAAATATGACCAAATTAACAAGAGTTTGATGCCATTAAACAATACATATGCTTGCCGGGACCAGAGAACACGTCCAAATTATCCGATTATCCAAATTAACAGTGTCAAGTTAACAAGCTTTTACTGTAATTATCTTCTCTCAATTTGTATTACTAAGATATACCAACTTGTCTACTAACTTCTTGACCTCATCATTTTAAGATTGTTGTTTCATATGCAATTTCAAAATCAAATTTTCAATTTCTTACTGCAGTTATATAATGCCCACTGTACATTTCCCTATAATATTATGCTACAAATGTTTTTTATATTATCACGATCAATATCGCAGTCAAGAACTATGATCATGCTGCCTTAGCACATGCAAAAGAAAAGGCACTCTTCATGAAATGTATTCGTCATGTACCTGTCCTTTGGTAAATTCAGTCAGTCCATTATGAGATGATTAGTAAAAAGCAAATATTTTTAAAATAAAGTCAATGTCTGATTTTTCTGGCTCCCTAGAAACCGCGACATTGTACGAAAAAAAAAAAAAAAAAGAATTCATGCTTTTATACTTCGCTCAAGAGGTCAAATCATCGCAGTCACGCCCAAAATAGGTATCAAGGCCCGCCAGTACACTTATCGACGGTGCCTGCACAGGCTTTTTTTGTGAATACATTTGGTACATGCTGGGAACCATGCTTAAAGGGGCCCTGCAACACTTTTCCAAGTAGCCATGGAATGGCTTCGTTAAAGGGACACTAAAGGCAAATATTAAGTCGACATTGATTGTTGAAATAGCGGTCCAGAAACCTCGTAGTGCTACTTTTGTACCAAGGAAGTGCTTACTTTGAAATAAAATCATGTTTTAGTGGTCCGCATTGTGTTAGCGCATTTCAAATCACCCGCCTGAAAGCGGTCTTTCCCACGTCACTGTTGCCGTACCCAACGTTGCCTGCCATTACTGCGCGGCGGCGTGCACCATTCGGGCATCCGGCAACATCACATGCATGCAGTATTTTGTCGAACTTTCCGTCAGAGCGACTTTCACGAGCGTGCAAAACACACGCGGCAGTTCACGTTACCGAAACTACCACTGAGACGCGACCCCGTGAGCGAAGCGCAGATTGGCGAAAACGGAACCTTTGAACCACACGCGTCGTTCCCCGTGGCAACGTCAAAGAGATTTTTTTTCCATGAATCAAACAGAAACGAACAAGCAGCATTTTATTACGTCTCTTGACGCACGGAAGGTTCTTTTTTTATTGCAGCTAGTTATTGCTAGTGATTAATTGTAGTCGGACACTCACATCATCGGCATCATTTCGAAAATGCCCCACTCGTGGCGCACGTCGTGTGATACATTTAGCTTAATTTCTCGGTAAGTAGGGCACTGCTATTGATAATACTGCCGTTTTAGATGTTGCCATACATTGAGCTTTCACTATGACATAAATTGTTATTTGCCTTTAGTGTCCCTTTAAAGGAGCTTATTTCCTCATGAGCCGACCACCGCAAGAATTTTTAGAATCCGTCCAGTACGAGCAGAATTACGAAGATTTGTTGCATGCTGTAATTGCTTTCTCTATTCTCTCGTCCCAATGAAAGCACTGGAAGCTAAGCAGCAAGGGGCGGCACGGGGGAAGAAGGTACGTCACTCGCACCTCGTGACCTTGAGCACTTCTTTTTTTTTTCCCCCTTCGAACGCGCAACGTACTTTCAGTGCAATCGCGCGCGCGGGCAAGTGATGGCCTCCTGCGGTGGCTGCAGTAACTACTGAGCGCGCCTTGTTCAAATCAGCCAATGGCGTGGAACTTGTGTCAGTGATGCCGTAAACATCATTTTTGTCTTTTTGTCGAGAGAAGAGGAAGCGCTTTTTAGCCGAATTTGAGAATTTATTGTAAATCCCAGGCCGTGTGCTGCGCTATAATGTTTGGCTCGCGTGTTCTCGGGAGCCTCGATTACCGATCGGCAGCGTTTTCTCACCATGCTGAAAAAGTGTAACAGGGCCCCTTTAACTACTTGCTAACCGCCATTTGCAAATTTACGTCTTGTCATGACAACTGCTGAGACCAGCAAAGCACGGAAACAATTACGACTTTGATGCTGAACACAAAGGCTGTGGTGGGAGAGCAGACGACTCGTCTGGCTTTCCCCCATGCATGTGCACACGTTAACATTGTGCTACTGTACAAAAATCTCTACCACTCCGTTCAAACGCAGCATTTCGTGCCATGTGGGGCCGACCGTTCGTAGTTGTGAGCAACATGGCACCTTAAAGGAGTACTGACATGAATTTTAAAAATTTTCGGATTGTTGCTCTAAATAAAAATACTGGTGTTGAGAAACCTAAAACGAGTATTGTGGTGCCTGGGAATGCATCGAATATATTGTTATTACCATTACCTTAAAAAGACACTTTCGGTTTCGATATCGAGGGGGCGGCTTCTCAGTGACGTGTCATAGCAATGCGACACCACGGGGACACATCAACTTGCGACATACTAGCGGCAAATCTGTCATCTGCTCGTGGTGCATGTAAATAGCGATGAGTGAATTGTCGTCCAGTTACCCCGACAGTGATTTCTGCGATTTAGGATGCATGCAGGACGCAGAGCTCGCAAACTCAGGGGAACTGTGTTGACTAGTCGGGATAATGTTCATTGCAGTGAGGCTGGCTTGCGGATGTTCAGCGATGAAAACTTTAAAATCAAAGCAAAATATTTTATACGCGTTGTCCGACTCTGGTGTGTGGAGAGCGTTGACACTGTATAGTACCAAGGAAATGAAAAATGTCTCTTTTGCGATGTCTCAAAATCGTGTCAGTATGTACTCCTTTAAAGGGGTAGTGATAGAAAACTTTTCTGGTTTTTTTGTCTCAAATGAAAGGCCAAGCCTTCAAGAGCCCAGAAAATGTACTGCTAAGTGTGAGTGCACCCTGAAAACGTAATTACAGTATGTTCTTAAAATCTAATTTCAGTTCCTACTGCACCGACGTCACAACAGGGTATGAGCTTCTTGTCACATGCTCACGCAAGTTATCGTGGCGTTTCCATGGCTGCGTTGGTGACGCACAAGCAGCGATTTTGGAAGTTTTGGTACCTGACGTCATCACAACATGCCAGACTGCTGCGTGAAGTCACTAGAATTAGTACTGTAGCCTGACGTCAAGCTAGTGTCGATGTCGGTAGGTGTGCCATGGGAAAATTGACTTTAATATCAAAACAAAATATCAGCATTTGCTGAGCTTCACACGTACTCAGAGCCATCTCTTTATAGGGGAGATTTGTATGGAAGAGTAAACTCACCTTTAAAAAATGGTGTCAGTACCCCTTTAAGCTCATGCCGTCACTACCAGAGTGCTTGCTGTACTGTACGCATGCATATTCCATGAAAGCGTTCGTCATGCTCACTATGTTCCTGACCACACACAGGCACAGCGGCACAGAGCTGATTTCATTCCAGAAAGCAATGGGTCTGTGGGGTACACTTAGCGGTTTTGCACTAAAAAACAGCAGTGAATAGCGGTGTGGCACGTTTGGGTTGATGTCTATTAAAAGCGTGCAGTACGCTTACAACTGCGTTAAGCCACATGCACTATCAGGCATTTAGCTGAAGATGCTTATCATAACAGGGCTGTCAGCCATTAAGCAGTACTTGTGTGTTCATTGCCCATCATGCTTCCGTGCATATCTGGTCCTTATCTGTAAAGGCATCGCCGCACTCGCGCCGTGACAACAGCCCCTTTGTATTCTCAGAGTGCTTCACCGCATAACACCTTGGCATTGTGACAAACCTGACTTTTAGAATCCACTACGGTCGCAAACGGATAGACTCACAAAAGCATTGATTTGAGCCTGTGAGACGATCGACGCGGCTACGGCGGTGGCTTCAATTAAATGCAGCTTCAAACCTGTAATTTACGCAACAAGTTTGAAACATCAGACTTTGAAGAATTTCAGTATCTGAAATTTCAGACATCCTTATGCATTGAATCGATGGAGCTTGTAGCAGTGCCGCGAAAGCATCTGAATTTTCAAGCACATCCAAAAAAAATCAGGCGTCTGAAAAATTGGCAGTTGTAGTACACATACATAGTTTTTTCTGTGTTACATTGAGTGCTTGTATAGTTTGTTACCAGCATGTGAGCAACGGGTAACTGCTTCAAACATGGTTTCCTTGCTCCAAAAGCACCACTTTCTATTCTAAACTGTTATTCATCCTGCTCAAAATGCGCATCAACAACATAAAAGCCACTTCCATAACTGTAAACGTCATAGTAGCTTCAAAAATACTTCATAGTAGCTTCAAAAAATTTCAGATGAATCACTAAAGCAGTTTAATGCAAACAAATTGAAATACACATTAAATCTTGGTTAGCACCTGGTACAGGCCTCGAAAAAAAACCCCGCGTTGAGTTTCTTTATCAACTCACAGCAAGTATATTTTAATATATCACCTACTAAGAACGAACATTCTAAAATTATTAATGATTACACTCAAACCTCGTTATAACGAACATGGATATAACGAATTATCGGTTATAACGAAGTAAATAAAGAATAGTCTTGTCATAGCTACAGTGTTACACATAAACGTTTATAACGAATTTTTGGATATAATAAAGTTATTTTCGTGGCAGATGCGACTTTGTTATAATGAGGTTTGAGTGTAGACATGAAGGGCATGAGAGATTGTGAAAACAAGGTTGAATTATAGAAGGGTGGTGCTGAACACTCACATAGCCAATGTCTGGCCGGTAGACCACATAAGCACCGAGGATACAGTGCAGGACATCAAAGTAAGGGCCTGACTCCTGAAAGATGCCCAGTTGTGGGAATGTGCGTGACACATCCAGTCGGATAAGGTGCGCCGACTGCTCGCGTGTGTGCAGAGCTGAAGGCTCCTCAGGGACAGCCTCACTGCGCCAGATTTTTCGTGAGCGTGAGGCACAGATTTCATATAACTCAGATGTGATGTTCAGCTCGTTGCCAATAGCCAGCTTCCAGACACGGCCTCGCACACTTGGCGGAAGGCCCTGCCACCAAAGGTCCCGTGTGCGCCGCTGGCTACGTGCCACTTCCCAACATGGTAGCACCTCTGACACCCAAGTACGTGTGGCCTGAGCCAGCTGTTCCTCCTGCTTCCATTGCTGCTGCATCTGCTTCTTGCGGGCACGGGCATCTTTTAACTCTGCACATGGTGGAACAAAAGCGCTCAGATGTAGGACGAGATAACAGCATACACCTAAACCTCGATATAACAAGAACGTCAATATCGACACCATTCTAACATCTTTACAGCGAAATACTGCACGGTCTGATGCTAGGACGTTACTAAATTTTGGAAATATTGCATGGGCCCCAATGAGCACCTCGAAGACAGTGTAGCATGCTGTGCTATCTCTGCAGTTTCTGTGTGGTGTACAGAGGCATATTATAAGTATATTTCTCAGTTGTTTATGCAACTGGGAAAGCTACAGGGAGCTTCTAAACTGAAGCACTTGCATCAAGAAATCAGACTCCCAGAACTTTGTTCTCATTTCGACGAAGACAAGTCCTCTTGTAAAACGGCTCCAATGACATTCCACATTCAACCATTCCTCATCACTTCCAGAACCCTGTGGCTTGTCTTGTTGAGCTTTTAATTGATGGCATCAGCTGCAGTGCGCTAACCTGAGCATGTGTGCACTGCAGACACAGGCTTACAGCATTAGTGTACCATACTGAAAAGAACATAGACATCATCAATTGCAATAGGCTGCACAAGAAAGGCTTCGTAGCTCTTCCTTGTTACTGTGTAACCTTACACTTACAGGGATCATGTGTCTATGGATGGCTTCACTAATGCACAACATAGAATCCATGAAGGTCTTTTCAGTTTCCAGTCAACTGCTGCTTCAAATAAGCATCATCATCATCAGTGACAGTTCAATAAGCATCATCACAAAATTCTTATCCCAGCAACTTTTCTGTGGTTTATTCTAAACAATATGAAAAATGGCATACACTCAAACCTCATTATAACAAAATCGCATCTGCCAGGAAAATAACTTCGTTATATCCAAAAATTCGTTATAAACGTTTATTTGTAACACTGTAGCTATTACAAGACTATTCTTCATTTACTTTGTTATAACCAATAATTCGTTATATCTGTGTTCGTTATAACGAGGTTTGAGTGTACATATGTATGCCATTTTCTACACAAAGTGCTTGCTGCTTTGCATGAGACACAGTCTCTGCTAAGTATGCACTGTACATGCTTGCGAAGAGAACTTTATTGCTACCATACCACGTTATACAGGTATGAGCCAACAAGCTAATGCCGATGGTGGTGATAGAATTGGGGGGCTGGCTGCAGTTGAACTGTTTAAAGGATGCAGTTGCACTGCTTGACCCTACCTTTAGCAGCACACTTCCAACTACATCATGCTACCAAAAATCTGAGAAAGGATGCATGATAAATCATGAATCGACAATGCACCAACTATGCACAATTAAGCAATGACTGTTAGAACATGTCCCTGATGAGCAAGGATGTAACGAATAAATGCCACGTGACACTCAGGTTCGTTATAAGTGACCCCTAGGGAAAGTCCCCTGTACGGATAGACCTGGGCGCAGAAAAAAATATGAAGAACTTCGCCTGTGCCCATACACTCAGGCGGCACAGTACTAGTGTCACGCCGGGTGAGGAAGAAACCCATGGCTTCAGGCACATAACATACAGTGTTTCAGGAACACTACCCTGCTTTACGTGCTATTCAATGGAAATGGCACCACAGAAAACTGGCACACTAATGCTTTATATGCTGCAAATTTTGACGGATTTTATATGTGTATGTCAAGAAGCATGCGTGATGGATCATTTAGTGACAGTTATTCCTGTGATGGATCATTTAGTTACAGTTATTCCTATATGCCGCACCAGATATATGCTGCAATTCTCTGAAAAAGAGCTGCTGGTAGATTACGCTTGATGACACCACAAAGATAACGATTTCCACGCTCTTTGATTGCACAGGTAAATGTACTCTAATAATGCTACAGTGAGTGCTGCCAGATTAACTTAAGATTACCTGGGGTTCCCTAATGTGCACCCAATGTATAAGACAGTACAATAACAGCAAAACGGAAATCACTGAAACAGAATTGCTGCTTATATGGAATAACTACCTCTAATTTGGTTAATTTTGTGCCTGACTACTGCACCCCTACACATCTTTCTCAGTAAACAAAATTAATGAATGGAACATATTTTCCTGGCCCCCTCAGTTCCCATCAAGATTGTACTGTACATGAAAAATTTTGCATACAGCCAGAATTGAAATGTGGCCACTGCGGCAGAGACCAAACCAAAGTCCTGATGCTCAACAAAGCAACATTTTTGAGCTACTATAGGACATGAAAATGTATCCTTGATGCTAAGGCAGAGAAACTAAAGAACGGTTATGATACCAGTCACGCATCTTACCTTTCTTGCGGGCAGCCTTCACCATCTCCTCGTACTCCTGTTTGTGTTTCTGTTCCTCCTCTGGATTCTTGGCTGGCAAATTTCTGCAAGAACAGACACAAAAAGAAATCACTAACGTTTCACCAAAGCATTCCTAATTGATATAAAGGTAAAATGCGCATCCACACCATATAAGAGCTGCTGCAGGGTGTCCTAATTATTTTGAATAAAATTAATTGAAAGAAGTGATGTTATTTGCAAGTGAAACCAATTCTAAGCCTTCACTATCTTCTAAAAGAAGTCTTCCGTATTTTTAATTCTTCCCAATAACTTTAATAATTGTTACATTTTACAAGAGATATGTCAACACTAGGTGTCGAAACATTCAAAATGATCCCTGTCAATTGTTTCGCGTGCTGCACACAACTGATATTGACGTTTTTGAATTTGTTCATAAACTAGTGTTCATATATCTGCCGAAAATATATAAAGTGCAACCTCAATTATATGATTTTCAGGGCACCACGCAAAACCATCATATAATTCGGCGTCATTTATTTTAAAAAAAACTGAGTATACGCAGTAATGCTGTCTTGCTCAAATAAGCCTACAGCACGAACCTGCACTACTCCCAAGGAAGGTAGACTAAATTATTTTAAAAAGTGACAGCCAAGCACTTAGTTGGAGGAGGTGTGAGCGAATCTTTATTCACCCCTTTAAAAAAATAAAATCTAATTCGCATCTTCTTCCCGCTAAAATGAGTCCGAAAGTTGTGTCCGCGTCAGAATAGAGTAGAAAAATGAAACTGAAACCATACTGGCAACAGCCACGCGCCAGATGGGTCCAATACAGTGTGATTGCCATCACAAACTGGCAACTGGGTACATTTTTTACAAGTTCGCATAGGTTCATTTCGTGTGCGACTGCGACCTGTGCGCATTGTATCAGTTCCGAATGAATTGGTGATGTGTTGCTCTCATTATGAATGCTCATGTGAAGGGAAAATTACATTGCATGATGAAGATTGCTGCTTCATGTCGTTTTAGCTTACTCGAGGTCTGTGACTGTGAGTAGCGTGAACAAAGAGAGGGGATCTTCAGCTGCATGTGGACCAGGAAAAGCTTTTACGGGCCAAAAACATAAAAATACCCGGACCTTAAGGACTATCTTGCCGACATTCTCAAGAAACTCCATGTAAATCGAGCTCGTCTAGGTAACAGCCCTTAAAAAAAAAAGGCAGGGGTCAGGGGAAGATGGAAGCTTGTGATGAAAAATTCTTAAACAGGGTTTGTGTGCTGTAGCCGAGGTTTCGACGGGTGGACATGTCTTCTTCAAGGCTGCAACTGGTTGCAAGGTTGCAGCCTTGAAGAAGACAAGTCCACTTGTTGAAACGCCAGCTCCGGCACACAAACCCCCTTACGAATTTTAAATGGCCCTGAGCACATGCAATCGACGTGTATCCAGAAGCAATCTTAAAGCCAGGAAAACTAGATGACTGAAGAAAATGAACTGCCAGGAGAATAAACTTCTCATTCTATAAAGGCAAATTGTACTCATCTTTCCTCTCCCTCCTTTTTTCCCTAATCATCAACATAAAGGCATGTCAGTTTTTTATTAAAAAGCTGGTATTACATTCAAGTGAACATTTTGAACCAGTGAAAACTGAGTGTGCGTTACAGTCGAGTAAATACGGCATTTTCTTTCTTGGACAGTACCAGAGAAGCATTGTTTGAGGCGGGGTCAACGTAAAATTGCATCATATAATTGAGGTTTTTAATACATTATGTCTACGGGACTAAACCGAAAATGCAGATCATCGCATAACCGGGGAATGTATAATCAATGTTCCTCTGTACGTAAATAAAAATTTGGTTAGTCACTGCAAAACAACCTGATTAAGATCTCAGTCAAATATGTATACATTCAATCTAATTGACACTTTCGTGACTGCACCTATTCCCATCGTTAGTATGTTATTAATGACTTCAACTTCAAATTTTGGCGTTCTCTGAGCGCCCCTGAAAAGCTCACATCACCCAAGGGTAAAAGAGCGTGTTTTTTATCAGTTTCGCTTGCGAGTTTCTTTTTTCCGGCGCGGGGACATTTTTAAAGCTTGTTCGCAGTCGGGTCGGTGAGTGCTCGTTGTTTCAGACATGACGTCGATGTCGTTCGCGGAAATGGCTCCATGGAAATGCCGAATTCCAACAGATTCCGATGAATCTGAGCGGGAATCTCTGGATGATGGTAGCAGCACAGACATGAAAGACGACTTCGATTAGTCAGACTTCAGTACGGACAGCGAAAGTGCGTCAAACCGCCCCGGAACATCAGCAGCTATCCGCCGGTAAGTTTCATCCTCTCCTCGAGCCATTTTATCGCTGCTGCGAGTCGATGTAAACGTATCCCGTGTGTACTAAAGGTCACAGCTCTTATCTGCAAGGTGTCAACTTCGTTCGGGCGGGAGCATTTGGCAATGGCAGCGGAGTTCTTTCCGCGAAGACGGCGCGGAGTGGACCTTGACCTAACACTCCAGAGTGCTGCACACTTCTTCGCATTGTTTTTCGCTGCAGAAGTCGTCAGAGAAATATGCAACCACACAAACAAGTACAGTGAAACCTCGGTGATACGATCACAGCTCATACGAATTTCGGGGTGGTACGAATATGTCGTTGGCCCCGGCCAAGGCCCATTGGCCTCAATGTAATGGAGTACGGTTGATGCGAATCAATTTTCACCCAGCGACGTTTGATACGAATGTTCGCTACCACCCAGGTTCGAAGAGGTGCTGTCTGCGCTGTCGCGGAAGATGCGCCATGCACGTGCGAGCGCGGGAACGCAAGCGTGGGCATGCGTGCCACACCGCCAAATCGTCAGAATCACGGTGTAAGAAAAACACTTTTCTTACGGTCAGAATAAACCTTCAGAGACGCGTCACGGCCTCCGAGTGTCGTGGGTCACAATGCACCTGGCTCATTAATTAAATGCGCGCGCACGGGCCGTATATTTACGCGTGCTGGTATGATTGCCGACATCTAAAAACTTAACTGACAATCATTCAGGATTCTTCCTGACATTGCCGCAGCCCTGAAAAACAATAAATGAAAATGTACGCTTTCTTTTGTCGCGTGCTAATTTTTCATGCTTTCTGGTGATACAAAGTTCAGATGATACGAATATTTTTGGTGGTCCCGTGACATTCGTATCACCGAGGTTTCACTGTATGCGTGAGAGCATATTTTCGAAAAGCACAGTGAGCCAACCTTTGTTTCACCGAGTCGAGAAACTGCTTCGCGTGGTGGCATGACAGGCACTAGTGCTTATATTTTTGTATGTATGTAAATAACCTTTGTAATGACAGAGCTTATACTATGTATTTGCACTATTATTCTATAAGGGCTTTGCATTCAAAACGTATATATTTCAATTTTTTTAATGTTTACCCTGTGCAGAGCAGCACTGACATTTTTATAAATTTTTTATGCATTTTCTTTGACAATTTTTTTTGATAATATTCAAAATAAATATGTTGTTTGAAATTAATACTTTTAAGAAAGACTAATTCTTCCTCTATCATTTGATACCCTACACTTAAGCATCAATCAATTGCTGCGGCAGGAAAAAAATTTCTTGGACTACCCAAAAACAACCGAATTTTCTGCGGTGAAGAAAGTGTTAAGAACAAAAAAAATGAACAGAATATGGTCTGCAGAAACAGCTAGTCGTCCCAAATACCAAAAATGGACCTCTTATTCTTTGCATTTGGTGTGTAGTGCTTATCAGTTTCTTCGTTAAACTCGAAAGAAGTGCAAATAACTCGTTCACTTGTCTGCGAGAACTAATTTTGATGAAGTTGCCGAGTTTATGTATATTTGTGCACTGATTTCAAATATGCAATTATTTTTCTAGTATAAAGTGTGTAATTTTTAAGATATAAAATATTTGATATACCTTTTGGGGAGCAAGATTTTCCCTATACTGAGGAAGTTAGAAAGTAAATCAGCATATCACAATAATCTGGAACCAGAACTGTGTGCACTACAACAAAAATAGGGGTTCTAAACCCATAAGAACAAAAGCTATGGTATGTCGAACATTTGTGAGCGAAATCCCAGCTTGACATTGACTCAATCATGAGTGAGTCAATGTTTAACATACCATAACTTTTGTTCAAATGGGTTTAGAACATCCATTTCTGTTGTACTGCACACACTTCTGATTTCAGATTATTGTGATATGCTGATTTACTTTGTAACTCTCAGTTTAGGAAAAATCTTGTTCCCCAAGAGGCATATGAAATATTTCGTCTTTTAAAAACTACACAGTATACTAGAAAGATAATTGCATATTTGAAACCAGTACACAAATTTACATAGAGTCAGCAAGTTTCACAAAAATCGATCATGAAATAAAAGAAAAATTTGAAGAGCAGTGTCCCCCCCTTAAAGGCCAACTCCGGCGATTTTTTGGCCATGTCAAAGTAATGGCGCTTTTATGTTCCTGAGACACTCCTGTTACGGGCCCGATAGCAGAAATACTCGGCAAATTGGAGAATAATTTTAAATAAGCAAAAAAGCGTAACACCGAAACCGAAACCCAACCGAGTGTACAGTCTACGTATGACGTAGACGTTGTTACGAACGAACCGGAAGTCGTGTAAGGCATTCCGGTCACGTCGGCGCGGAGTATGAAAACTGTGACAGCAGGGACGAGCAGGCGCACAGTGGAGAGATGAGCACGCCGCGCATCAGCTGTAATGTCTGCGACTGACAGTGCCGCGTCTGATAATGACAGTGTCTCGGCCAGCACAGCAGACGCTCGCTGTAGCGGCCGAAGTTAGCGGTGCCCTCGGCTGCGTCACTTCCGCCGCCTTCCCAATAGTGATGTCACGGACGCAATGTTGCCAATAATTGTGGGAAGCGAGGAGGGCGTTTGCAGACAATCTTTAAAATTCATTCGCAAACAATCTGCACATGTCTCAAGCCTGTAATTTGGCATAAATGACGGAAACGTGCAAAGGAACGTACCCAGCGAATTTCATTGAGATCCATCGACCTCGAAAAATCGCCGGAGTTGGCCTTTAATATGAATCAATTCAAATGAAGCAATTCCGAGTAACTGAGATTCCACTGCATAAAAAAAAATGCTAGGCCTGCATGGAACACATAGCCCAGTCATAGCGTAAGCTGGAGGAGCAGCCTTAGAGCCTGTTGTAAACTCTCTTAGGGCAAGTACATTGCAAGTACAGTTGCGAACATAGGTCGGCAAACTCACTCATGAGTCGGCTCACTCAGACTCACATTGAGCCGTGAGTCCGAGTGAGTTTGGGTGAGTAATGTTTTTGTGAGTTTGAGTCCAAGTGAGTCCGGTTGAGAAAAATCTTAAGAGTATGAGTCCGAGTGAGTCCGGATGAAGAAAATTTTGGCGAGTCTGAGTTGGAGTGAGCCCAAAGCGCGAAATATATTTCCTGAGTGAGTCTGAGTGAGCTCCACATTTTTTGCCGACATATGGTCCAATTTACTCCACTTCAGATTTACGGTCTTATGTCGGCTCACGTTTATACTCACCACTACTTACACATACTTCAAAGCACTAGCTTTCATACGCCATATCAATATTTACTGATCAGAGGCGTGAGTTACAGAGGGGGGGGGGGTCTTTTTGACCTTCCTCCAGCAAAACCTTTGACGGGAAGTTGTTGATAAAGATGTCTCGTGTAAGTCACCTCTTTCAATAAAGTGTCCTTGCTGAATTAGAACACCTGATAAATCCTATTTGATGGTACGAAATCAAAGGGCGCCAAGTAGAGCACCAATTATGCGAGATTTTGGTGTTAAAAGAGCATTGACGCTATTGTCGAAAAAGTTAAATACACGCTAACGAACTCATGAGTCGACTCACTCAGACTCGGATCCAGCCGTGAGTCTGAGTGAGTCCGGGTGAGTAATGTTTTCGTAGTTTGAGTCCGAGTGAGCCCTAAGGACAAAATGCATTTCATGAGTGAGTCTGAGTGAGCTCCACACTTTTTGCCGACCTATGGTTGCGAAGAACCCACAACGCATCTGTAAAGCAATGTGTGCACCTATGTAGTTGCACACTTTGTTGTTGTGGCTGATGACGACGACGATGGTGAATTGTAGCTGAGCGCTTTGTAATGGGTGGGCAGCTTTAAACCACCCACTCATTATGCAATTCACATAGTGACACCTGGTGCGATTCTGTGCTTCTGCCACGCAATGTTACATCTGTTAATGCAGCACCTCGCCCGACATGACACCTGCATAGTAGGCTTGTGCAAATATTCGAGCACTTCGAATATTAAAGTATTCGGCTTCAAAACGAATTTAAATTATTCTAAACTTCGAAGTATTCGAAATGAACGAATAGACATATACAGGGTGTCCCAGCTATCACGCAGCACGATTTAAAAAAAGAGGAACGGCGTTACGCGAAGCAAACCTACTGCATATTGTTCCTAGTGCACTGGAGTAGACACTGCTACTTTTTTCGTTAATGAGGTTTAATTAATTAGTCATAACTATATTTGTAACTCGAGAAGCACTCACCGAATTGTGAAAATGTCAATGAGGCGTATGTAGGCATGTTCAAAGGATATCTAACTGCGCAGTTTTTAACAACGTACCAATTACGTGCTCATTTTTTCCAGCTGATAAAGAAAGCCCGCGAAATATGAAAAATAATACGTGACTACGCTTCCACCGGCAAAGGAAACCAGCGCCCTCAAATAAGCTTACTGCAAACAACTGCTGCTTTGCCTGTTGTCCGTTCCGCATTTTGGCAAAGGTACAGGTCGGGCGCCAATGATATGCGCGCAATTTCGCTGGCATTCATTTTGTTCGATAGTACGCCACAATCATCCATATCTCACAACCAACTGCTCTCATTGATAACGCGGCAGGTGTTCTGATTACGGCCTGACTCTGTAATACCAAGCGGTGCGTTTCTTAGGCCGGGAAGTGGCAGATAGGGCGATGCGTTTTTTTTTTTATTTCTGCATATTTTCCTTGATTCTGTCCACCTCATAGGGAGCCTGTTTGAGGGCGCTGATTCTCGACACGCGCAACAGTCTAGTCACGTGTCACTTTTCATATTTCGCGGGCTTTCTTGATCAAGTGGAAAAAATGAGCGCGCAATTAGCACGTTGTTGAAAGTAGCGCAGTTAGATGGCATTTGAACATGCCTACATACGCCTCATTGACATTTCGACAATTAGGTGAGTACTTGTCGAGTTACAAATATAATTATGACTAATTAATTAAACCTCATTAACGAAAAAAATAGTAGTGGCTACTCCAGTGCACTAGGAACAATATGCAGTAGGTTTGCTTCGCGTAACGCCGCTCCTCTTTTTTTAAATCGTGCTGCGTGATAGCTGGGACACCCTGTATAAAAAGCATGAAACCTCCTGTAAAGGTGGTTTCACTGCAGTGGAGGGGTGATATACCGTGAATACACCTGTCCAGGGGAAATCCGCACTGCCGCAAAGCCCCACTTCAAGGTTAAATGAACATACCTTCACATCAATTAATAATTTTTTAAAGTTTAAAAGCGTGCTATACCTTATATGCCTTATACCTTATACCTTATATGGCTTATATGCTCCAAGTATAGTATATTTTAAAACGTAACATATTTTACAGGTTTCGGCATTCTACCGAAAGTCAAATCCTGCTAGTTTTCAAAGTTGCTTCCACTTCCCTTTGAACCAAAAAGAATGACATATGCACATGCCTCGTTTCCATTTTAAAATATATTGTGCAGGTTAGTTGGGTCATGACAAATATGCAAATTTTTTTTTATAATATGTGATATATACTATTCGATTCGATATTATTCGACCAAATCACTATTCGCTTCGAATTCGATTTGAACCTAAAATTTACTATTCGCACAAGCCTACTGCATACTAGTTTTTCTGCAGAAGTTTTAAGCACTGGCGTGGCTCTGTGGTAAAATACTTTACTGCCACGCAGATTTTCTCGGTTCGATGCTGGCTCGAACCCATTTATTTTTCCCCCTCATTGTACGCAATAGCTGCAACAGACACCAGTGGTGGTGGCAGTGGCAGACAACATCGCCACCCAAATTTGCAGTTGTTGTGAGCTGACAACAGCTTACACTGTAAATGAGAAACAAAGTTAGCAGAGCCTTAATGGCAGATCCTGTACCTCAGACTTTTATCATCAGAAGTTCCACAGTTTGTGTGCTTTTTCAGAGCAACTGGCTTAATGCTTATTTTGCACTTGCTTGAATTTAAAAAAAAAAATCAGTTTCGCTGCAAGGGCGAAGCAATGAAAGCGACAGCAAGAAATTGGAATGTTATACAATGTAAGACTAGCAGCTAACTCTTCTGGATCCGATTTTGCATAACTCAACAAACGCTGTTTTGAAGAAGCACTGATACAAAATTTTGAAGGCGAGATAACTTGTGGGATAGATATGTGTAGACACACATGCATCATCTACGAAATATCAGTGGTTAATATAGTCTAGACACATATTTAAAATCAGTTTTAAAGTGCGTGTCGCACCACTGCACGCGAAGCGCACCTTTGGTTTTCGTATAAACAATCAACCGCAACCTGCGTCACGAGTTTGTGTTGGCTGCCACGATCCTTGAGAGCGATCTCTCCTAGCAGACCTTTTCAATGGAAAAGAGGGAGCAGATTTGCACAGGAGTACAAAGGCTAACATTCGCAGTGCATATTTGGGGGGTCACGCATATATGCAACATCTCAGAGGAGATTATAGCAGCGCCCAGGGAGCCTTCGATGAAATGAGTTGTCTGTGCAGTGCTCATGTGAACGCAGTTTTGTGTGCTCACATAGCTAGCTATGTTTACACGAACACCATTCTGGGTGCCGCCTCATTTGGCACTCTTTAAATCCGAAACTGCGACTGGGAGCTATAAAACAGTCTCCAAAAATGAACTATCGCACGCTCGAGCCCTTGAGGTTTCCAGCCATGATAAGTGGGTCGTTAGCTACTTCTTGCAACAGAAAAAACAAGATGTAAAATTTTTGTGTCAGTACCCTTTAAAGGGGCACTGCAACACTTTTCAAAGTAACCATCGAATGGCTTCATTAAAGGAGTTTATTGCCTCACGAATCAACTGCTGCAAAAATTTTTAGCGCCCGTCTACTACGAACGGAGTTACAGAGATTTGTTGCACACTGTAACTGCTTTCTCTCTTCTCTCGTCCCTACGAGCACGCTGGAAGCGAAGCAGGGAGGGATGGGGGGAAAGAAGAAACGTCACGCGCACATCATCGCCTTGACTACGCGCGGCTTACTTTTAGTGTGATCGCAAGCGCTTGGCAGCCTCTCACGGCAGTCGCAGCAACTATGCAGCTAGTGATGCTCAAATAAGCCAATGCCCAGGAGCTTGGGTATATAGCGCAGTCATTTGGGTATATGGCATCATTTGTAGGTAGAAGAGGAAACGATTTCAAGCTCACTTCGAGAATTAATTGTAAATTCCAGGTGGCGTGCCGCACTATAATGTTTGGCTCACGTGTTCTCAGGAGCCTCGACTATCCATCAGCAGCATTTTCTGACCATGCTGAAAGAGTGTTGCAGGGCCCCTTTAAGGAAATATGGCCGCTCCAGGGACTTAAAACAGTTTTCATGCACGTTTACGAGCACTCTCCTGATGTCTGTCAACATAGCGCCCGCACCAGCACCCACCACCACGGCCCTTATGAGCAAAGTTCGCAGTTGCTCCTCGAGTGACGTAGTCCCCCCCTTCCCCCACCCACTGTTGCGACCGGCCTTTGGAGGCGCCAGAGACTCCGGAGGAAGAGGCTGGAAGAAGGCAAACTTAACAGAGGTTTTATTTACATGGGCGAGCAGTTTGTTTCTACGTGACGTTTTCGTCCTACAGGACGAGGATTTCGTCTCTACATGATGACGATTGCGCCACGAATGAGCCTGCGGGGCTCGTTTTAAAGGGTCTCTTTCCCCAGATCCCTAGATGGGGATATTTCTGCAAGTTGGGACGGTCCAATCGCGTCCCACACAACACTAAAGAGGGTGCCAACCACACTTGCCCAGGTCAGCGTCGTCGACTGGGGCGTGGCCACCGCACTCTGCTGCTGTTGCGCCAAAGGGTGTAACATGTGGTCCCCGCCATGTGAAGGCCGTAGGGCGATGGGTCCCACGCTCGGACACAAAAGGTCTGCAGCTCCGAAGCACCTTGTCGATCAAATAGGGGCTGGTTGTCATTCGCGCGGACGCCGCTGTCTCGTCAAGGTAGATTTGGCGACAGAAAACCATTATGGTCGTCTGGCCGAACGCGGATGGGCCGGACTGCAAGGCGCCTCACGTCCCATCTCGGGAGGACAATTCAAGCGCTTGAACCATTGTCAAGGCAAGCAGCGCTTCGGCGCCCAGTTCGAAGAACAGGGGACGCAGCTTTCTTTTCGGCGCAGGGGCCGATCGTAACAGCTCGTCCACCGGCGGAAGACTCGACCTGAGGGTGACCAGCTGTACAGGTTGCCCGAAGCGTCGGTGAAAGTCGCGTAATCCGGGACACTGCCGGAGACGCCGAACCATGGACTCTCGCACTCGTTCCTCGGTGCTTCCTTCCTGGGAATACGCATACACACACACAACCACAGGCACGGGAGAGCGCCCTGCCCGCACTGAGACACATCGAGTCCACAACAAAATCATGTGAAAACACCCTGCCTTAAATAGTACAACTAAAACACAAAGCAGCAATCGAAGCGTTTCTCCGAGCTATCGCAGAAGCTCCCACTCCCGATACAAGTATAAGCTTCCTATTAAACTGCCTTGAACAAACATGATCTCTTCTCCAGTGATGTGCCCTTCGTGGCCTACCTGTGTGCAAGCGTCAGTAAGCCGCTGTAGTCAACCAGGCCTCATACTCATGAACAAAAGCTTTACGCTTCAACCTATCTTTTGATCCCAAAATTTTGTGCCGCCAAAGCTAGTCGTCACGTTCCTTTGAGCTGACGAAAAGCAGACTGTCGTGCTGCACTAACACAAGAAGCGCTATTCACAATTCACGTCCGCAATTGCACGTACTAGTGCTACTGTGCGGATGTACTAACTCTCCTTTGCGGTCACACTTCTTATAAACAAACACGGATGTACTACTAAGTCTCGTTTGCGGTCACAATTCCTACAACGCATACACACAAACTCGCGCACTAACTCCTCCTACTCACGTCCACACAAGGCACATGCGAATAAAACAATAAATAAACAAGAAAAAAACTTTCGCATGAACCCTGAAAAAACTCGAAGAATATCCCTGCTTCCTCACGTGCACACAAAATCAACTGCTAAGGTCACTCTTAAAACATTCCTAACGCCGCTCTTAATAACGGACTCGTAGGACACACCCTAACGCACGTTCCGATGCGTGTCGTTATGCAACCGCACAACGCTTATCCCTCAAAAAAAATCACGCACAACTTAAGAAATAAACATACAGCTTAAGAAATAAACAAAACTTAAAACTAGTGACATGAACAATAACTAGTAGCCGAGAAACCAAAAGAAAACAGTCCAAAACTAAAATAAGCAAAGAAAACAAAATTCAAAATGAAACAAACAAGTCCGGTAGCGACAATATTCCAAAAGCTTACGGCTGTCACTCAATTTTCAGACGTACTCGCGGCGGTCGCGCCCTGTGAACGACAATCGCGAAACCCGTTCGCTTCACCTCCGAACCCCCCCCAAGCTCTTTGCTGGAGGCCTGCATTCTTCCCCTCTTTCCGCTACTTCTTGGGAACCACCGACCCTGCATTCCCGCGCCCCATCAAACGCGCGTGGACATTGCGACGGGAAGCTGACTGACTCCTTCCCTGTGACCACCTTCGCGCACAATGCGTTTTTCCTTTTCTTTTCGTCCCGCGGCTCGGACGAATGCAAAACTTTGTCGCCGATGACAAACGCCCCTCTCTTCCTACTACGCTCAAACATTCAGAGCCTTTCTTCGAACTCGTCTTCCCTTTTCCCGCGCTCCTGGCTCTACGGCGTCTCTTTCGTCTACGCCGCTTCTTGGGGCTCATTTTCGAGCCTCCCGCTCGCATCTCTTGCTCATCAGCACTTTCGCTACTTTCGCTAGCTGTCTCACCCGCGCAGTCTAAATGATCTACATACAAATCATTTCTTTCACTCTCCAGACTGGCGGACAGCTTAACGCGCTGAGGAACAACGCAGCCGTTTTCCTCGGAACAACCTAGCTCGCATGCCTGGGAGCTGTCCACAACTGCATTGTACTCTCTGCTCTGTTCGTTCGCGACACTTCCTGAAATTACGCTGGTGTTCTTGCCTATCGGGTCGAAATATCCTGGGACACTGCATGCAAGATTCACCGTTGCGATACTCTCACTTGGTGTTTCTGCCAGCTTTTCTACAACTGTCTTAGCTGTTTCTCTAGAATTCCACTGGCACAACACCTTGTCGCACTTATTCTGGCCGTCAGCGGCCTCTCCTCTTAGCGCCGCATCTTTCGCAGCTGCCAACCTCGGTTTATTCTTGAACCTGCTGCTATCTTCACACGTGCTAGCCTTCTCTACGGCTCTGAATTGCACCGCACTCGACTGTTCATCGCACCTTTCGTGCGCTACATCTACCGATTGACCACTCCGCTGCTTTTTATCTAACCCGCGTTTTAGTCTTTCAATTTCCTCGTCCATTGCTTGCATCTCCTTCCTGTGTTGTTCAACCCTTTTTGCCTCCTCTATTTTCTGTTCCTGATCATTTAAGATTAGATTCCAAAAATAATCAATATCCTCCTCCTTGTTTTTGCTTCCAACTATTATTTCGCGGATTTTAAATGCAGGCATATCGTCGTCTACTTCTATGTCGAGCTCCCAACACAACTGCAACAGGCCATCCTTCGTCAATCTCATCAGACGTTCCAGTCTTTCACACTCATGTTCCAGCCTTTCACACTCCTCATCCCATTTTGCTTGCTCTACTTGCTTTTCTTGATTTGTTAAGATTAGATTCCCGAAGTAATCTATATCCTCCTGGTTGTTTTTGCTTCCTACTATTATATCGCGGAGTTCTGATGCAGGCGTATCGTCGTCTACCTGTATGTCGAGCTCCCAACACAACTCCAACAGGCTGTCCCTCGTCAATCTCATCAGGTCCATGGCGACTACTTTGCTTTGGCTCAGGTCTGACGAAACACAAATAAACCCACCAGCGTTTCAATTCTGGGTCTAGAGAAATTGAAGCCTGGCAAATCCCACAGCAGATACCAAAAGCCAACCACACAAGCAGCAACACGTAGCCAACATCTCTTTCTACCTTTTTTTCGTTTCTCCTTCACACTTCTACCGCCTCAAACCTCCCAAAATACTCCCCCAACGTACCCTTATCTTCTTCTACCAACTAATCTGAGGTACCATGCTTATCCTGACATGCTCAGATAATCGCCGAGTGCTGCTTTGTGCTGAGATAACAACCACAATTCCTAGGCAGTTGCTAGTTTTATCTATCTTTTAACAGGTCTAGGCTAAAAGACTCGATACATCTCAAGCGCAAAGCCAGGCACTCACCCCATTCCGTGTGGTCATGGTACGCTGCGTCGATCCCGCCGAATTCCAGGTTCCAGGGCTTTCGGCTGACCTCCGGTCCATGTCGCTCTCCGTCGATCCGTCATATCCCACCGTCTGCCATCCAGTTGTTGCGACCGGCCTTTGGAGGCGCCAGAGACTCCGGAGGAAGAGGCTGGAAGAAGGCAAACTTAACAGAGGTTTTATTTACATGGGCGAGCAGTTTGTTTCTACGTGACGTTTTCGTCCTACAGGACGAGGATTTCGTCTCTACATGACGACGATTGCGCCACGAATGAGCCCGCGGGGCTCGTTTTAAAGGGTCTCTTTCCCCAGATCCCTAGATGGGGGGATTTCTGCAAGTTGGGACGGTCCAATCGCGTCCCACACAACACTAAAGAGGGTGCCACCTACACTCGCCCAGGTCAGCGTCGTCGACTGGGGCGTGGCCACCGCACTCTGCTGCTGTTGCGCCAAAGGGTGTAACATGTGGTCCCCGCCATGTGAAGGCCGTAGGGCGATGGGTCCCACGCTCGGACACAAAAGGTCTGCAGCTCCGAAGCGCCTTGTCGATCAAATAGGGGCTGGTTGTCATCCGCGCGGACGTCGCTGTCTCGTCAAGGTAGATTTGGCGACAGAAAACCATTATGGTCATCTGGCCGAACGCGGATGGGCCGGACTGCAAGGCGCCTCACGTCCCATCTCGGGAGGACAATTCAAGCGCTTGAACCATTGTCAAGGCAAGCAGCGATTCGGCACCCGGTTCGAAGAACAGGGGACACCGCTTTCTTTTCGGCGCAGGGGCTGATCGTAACACCACCGATCCTCCTTCGCCTGGAAAAATACTGCCGGGGCATTTTCTCTCTGCTTGAGGGGCCACCGACTGCAGGCCTTGCATGCAGGGCGATGTTATCGCAAGCACCCTACGTGTGATAGAGATGGCCGGCTCCGCTCGTTTTACGTCTGCTTCAGCATGGTTCAGCCCCAGCGCCTACGTCCTTTCGCTCACTCACGCGTAGAACATACAATGCGTGGGGTGACATTATTGATTTGGACTTTATACAGAGCATGACGGCGACAACAAAAACCAGCTGAGAGTGTCCATATAATTGCTATTTCAATAAATAAAATTAAATACCATGAATGCAGTAGTTTCAAAATAGGAAACATTAAGCCCACAGGCCCAAGCTTAACAAGACTAGCGCCTTCAATAAACATGCAACATTTATCTTGGACATGCTACTGGGACAACCACCACCAGTAATTTAAAAAAATACTTACGATGGCCGCTTTTCCAGGATAAGTGCAGTAGTTGAGCTCGGCACACAACCGTCTGTGCTCTGCTTTGATGGAGTGGGTGAAGGGTCCCTAGGTGAAGGCACCCGTTCATCCCCAGCACTTTTGGACTTCCATGCCAACAGACCCTTAATGGCAGAGAGACGGCCATGCTGTCTGGCACCCTCATCGGAGGCAGACAAGTCGGTACTGACTGAAGAGCCGCTGGTGAGGGAGACGGAGTCGGATGGTCCATCAGCTGGAGCACGCCGCAGCAGCCGCGTGGAAGGCTCATAGACCAAAGCCAGGCCGTCGAGGGCCCCGTCAAGGCTGGCCAGGCCGCTGCCGGCCGGCTGCCCAGATGGGGGCAGGCCGCCGCCACTCAGGGCCCTGCATGCAAGCATGCTACTAGTGTGTTTCATCTACATATACTCCAACTGGAGGGGCAGGTAGAATCCTCCTGGCATTAGTTCAGTGGAAGAGGGCTCATTCAAAGAATACAAAGTGAAACACAAACATAAATTCCCCCCGAAAAACCAAATTATGACACAGATGATGCGACAGCGGCACATCACAAAATCTGTCTGTTCGAAATCTGTGTCCTGCAAATGGTAATGACACCAAAAGTGACCAGTCTATAGACCTTTTCACAGGAGAGGAAAAAACGCCGCCATGCTGGGCTGCGCACGGGAGTACAAAGGCTGATGTCACAGCCTCGGTAGCGCATTTGGGGGGGGGGGGGGTCACACCTATTTAGCGCAGCCCGGAGAGAATTATGGTGGTGCCCAGGGAACCGTCTGTGAAAAGGTCTACACACACACACACACACACACACACACACACACACACACACACACACAAATATATATATATATATATATATATATATATATATATATATATATATATATATATCAGAAAACAAGCGGGTACACGTACAAGAAAGCAATACTTTATGCCTCACATTTCGGATGTGACACGGTTTTCATCAGAGAATTTTTCATTCTCTGACGAAGGCCGTGCCACAGCCGAAACGTAAGGCATAAAGTATTGCTTTCTCGTACGTGTACCAGCTTATTTTCTTATACGTACTGTACCCACTGAACTTTCTCGCTGAATATATATATATATATATATACACATATCTTGTTTTTAATGCACAATCTCAGTCCTTTTAGGATAATCCGCTTTTTTCATTTTCCTGTGCTGCCCTCTGCCCTTTTAGTAGGGTTTTGGTAGGGGCCTGGACAACCGGTATTGCCAGAACGAAAGCTCAGAGATCAAAGGGCGTTTTGTGACTTTTACGCCAGGGGAAGGGCGCATGCACCGTGGCATCGTGAAAGAGGCGGATTAGCAGCGACTAACATGCTTAACCCATCAACACCATATAAACATTCTTCAGGAATTCGAGTGTAGAGTTGGCCCCTATCTTTTTAGTACATTGTTTCTGGACTATTATTCCTCCACTAGAAGCATAAGCGATAAATTTCAGGTTACACTCAAACATGCTATGTCCTTTTACGACACTGCAACTCAGGTTAAACACATGTTAATGGAATAACACTACAGCGGACTGTCCCGTTATTCTTGCTGCTATCCTACTTCAGCAGTGTTACTTCCCAGCTGTCGCACACCAAGTGGCCCATTTACACGCCATTTTTAGCTCCAGTGATGGCAATGCAATGACGGACCAAATAAAAATGCAAATACTTCGCATGCTTATGCAGCTTGATAAATATCACTTAGCATGGTGTGTATATACTCGGCATTACAATAGTATAGGAATTTGATAAAGCTATTGGTAAAACTTTTCTTAAATTTCTCTAGGACACTGAACTACTCAATTGCACTTCTTGACCAGCACGTGGAGTTTACCTGTCTTCACAATTACACTTCAAGACTATTTTAAGATCTCTGCAGTCTTAACACTTTCCTCCCTACATGTACTGCAGCCATGGCCAACCGTGCAGCATCCAAAGGGGCTATGACCAGGTCACCTGACATACTGGGGTTTCATATTGCAATGGCGCAGAAGTTCAGAACCCTGTGCACTCTCTGTTATTTAAAATCGGACTCCAATCATATGCTAGATGTTCTTCCCACCATCCGCGAGTGCCACATTGTCTTGCAGTGCATGACGTCAAACTACTACAGCCCACAAATGCATTATCTGCAATGCATAGTATAGACAGTCCAGCTATACTGGTCTGGTGATATTGCACATAAGCAGAATGAAAGAATGTGAATGGATTAAGGGGCCCGTTGTTGTTACACACAACCACATGAAGACAAGGAAATGATCGGGGTGTTATTTGAAATTCCACCTACTTCATTTCCACCTACTTATAAAAAAAATATTAATTTAGGTACTCGTATTTATTGGGAACAAGATATTGCACATAACGTATTACTGGTGAAAAGGATTATTACGCGCACAGATTTTTATTCATGTTCACCCAAAGTACTTCTTTAAAATTTGTCAGGTGTTGCACTCTTTTAACCCTTTCAGACGCCACCTATGAAGAACTATCCATAAATATGTCAAATCGATACAATGTTATTTCATGGAACTCGATATTCTATTGCAACACAAATATTGTCATAATATGCTAATTTGTGCCTGTCATAGTAATTAATTCCAATCAAACTGTAATTAAATAACTATTTATTCTGAAGTCATTGATGCTCTGTTTTTGCATAAATAGAACCAAATCTAAGGCTAGAAATATAGTGCAAATTCGTTTTCGCTTATGTACATTTTGACCAAAGAAAAATTCTACTTTTGACGTAGCTTGCAGGAAGTAGAACGTTGAACGACTTGTCTAACATGGTAGTGCCTTCAGCAAAGTGACCATATGCAACAGTAGACTGCAAAATGAAGCTAAATGAAGACAAGTTTGTTATGCAGAAGGTTCAATTCATCTAAAGCTCAATGTATCTTGATCTTTCATAGCCCCTAGTCGACAAAACTAGAAAACAAGTGGTGTACACAATTGTGTACATAGCGTCTCAAAGGGTTAACACAAGAAGGCAAAAGCCTGGCTGCATTTATGTAAGACAAATGAACTGCAACGAGCAGGTAGCTATGTTTTGCATTAAACTGACCCTTTGAACGCCATATGCAAGAACTTTTTTCTTTGTATGTTTTTTTCAAAGGTGTGCAGACTTTTGTGAAATTCCCAATATGCATCTGTAAGGCAATATGCGCACCTATGTAGTCGCACGCCTTGTTGATGCTGTGGCTGATGCTAAAGATGAATGATGGCTGAGCCCTTTGCAAGAGGTGGGTTGCTTTACACTACTCAGTTGTTATGCAATTCACATGGTGTGATGCCTGGTGCAATTACACACTTCTGCCACGCAATATTAGAAGTGTTAACAGGACTCTTCACCCGACACGATGCCTGTATAGGGTCTTTTTCCAAAACAGTTTCAGGCACTGGCGTGGCTCTACGGCAGAACGCTTGGCTGCTACACCTAATGCCTGGGTTCAATTTTGGCACAAATCCTCTTTTTTAAGGTCACACAAGTTTCTGTACCGCAAGCCACATATTTCAAGGCCAGCATCTGATGAGGCACTTAACCCATATATGCCCAAACTCAGAAAAAATGACAAAACAAATATTTTTTTTCCACAAGAAGTGTACTCCTACCCTCAAAAGAAAGCATAAGTTCTTTATTTACTGCCAGGTTAACGCAACACTGTTTTTCAAACCGTCCTATACATATAGGGCACTGGGCATTAGGGGTGCTATGTGCGGATGTGGTAAGCCTTGAAACATTTCACGTGCACACCGACATTGCACTTTTTTCTCTCCATGACGCATTTCATACAAAGCACGCGTTTGCCCGAAGAAAGCGGCCGGCATTTCACGTGCATGTCTTCCTCTCTACGACGTCTTTCACGCAAAGCACGCGTTTGCCTGGAGAAAGCGGTCGGCACGTGGCAGCATGAAAAGCAAGCAATGTCTAGGTTTGCACACGTTGAGAATGAGGCCTGTTTGATTTGCTGTAGGTGGCGCTAGTCATCAGCTAAAAAAATAGCGATGTTAGAGGGCATCAAAGAAGCGTCCTACATGTAGGACACTGGGCATATATGGGTTAAGGTGGCAGGCCACTAAAAAAATTTCTTTTAGGAGCATCCAGCGTTGAAATAACTTTTTCTTCAAAACAAGCATGTATTATTTAACTTACCCAGCCATTTCTAATGCAAAACATTGATTATTCATTTTTTGGAAGGTGATCTTTGTCAAAAATTGCCTTAAAAGTGGTAGTCACGCCAGCAGTGATAAGTGACTAATGGGTGGCTTAATTCAGTAAAGCTTAGGTATTTGTGTAACTAAAGGTTGGAGCTGTGCAATGAACGAGGATAAATATTATGCAGCAAATATCAAGGAAGTAATGTTAAAAACACCAAAAAGACGGGAAAAAAGAGCCAGTTTAGACAGAACCTTTTTGCAAAATTGGCTGTGAATTTAAAAATATTCCATGAATTTCTTTTATTCTAGTTCATTGCACAGATATATACATTGTAAACTATTATACAAAACTTCAGTTCGAAGTACACACTGAGAAAAAAGTTATGAATGTTGGCGTCACATGACTTGGAGCAAATTCTTAAGAAAAACGCAAAGAAAGATTTCCGAGCTTGCAAGAAGTGTGCGTCCCCCTGTGGCCGTTTTTATAGATTTAAAAACAATTAGAAACACAAAGTTATATTTAATGACATCCTCTTATGTAACAGTCACAAAATTTATAAAGTATTTTGAATATCATTTACAGCACTTACTTTCGAAAAAAAAAGAAAAAAACAATGTGATTTCGGTTTCGCTATACAAGCATGGGGTATGTAAAACTTGGTGTAACTTGCAAACTAATGATGATAGAAGGATAATTTTTGTTGCAACATATTTTTTAATGTTTGGGCGTTCACAAAAAACAAAAAACGAAAAATCAACCTCGTGAAAAAAATTCGACTTTTGAAGGTGGCCTACCACCTTAAAGGCTTTCTCCTTAAAATAAAGAAGCACACTTGCTCGTCATACAACTACCTTCACATATAATCAGACAAAACATTTTATGGCAACAAAATCATTTTATGGGTGACTATATGACACATGTGACTCATTTCCAGCGATATTGGTATGAACATCCTGTAAGAGCACAGCCCAGGCTTTGCAAGATGTGATCACCCAGCCACACTATAAACATAAGAGATCTTTCAAGTGCATATTATGCCCTCGCCTAAAAGTACAAACCTAATTTTGCATGCCGGAGAACCACAAAAAACTTTCATAGGTTTTATTTCTTGTATATAGAACTTCTTGTAAGTTTAAAGGAGTCCTGACACAAAAATGTTCGCCCCGCGTTTTTTTGCTGCAATGTGTTGCTGGGGGCCTGTTAGTCATAACACGGCACATCGTTTGCTGCAGCGCGCGACAGATAATTAATTACAAGCTCCTCATTACCGACACAGCCTCAGTTTCGGTTTGACAGAGCTCCAAAAACGACAAGCCGCCGGGTGCAACTATCACCACCTAGCGAGTGAAACGCTCGGTCACGTGAGCACACAGAACAGTGACGCATTTCCGCGTGGCCTGTCGTCGTCGGGCTCATTGCCGTCTGATGGCGACGATTTTCTTGCCGCGGCGATGGAAGGAATTTTCGACGTGGCGAATCACTTCAGGTTTGACCCGCTGGCGAGGAGCGATTTTCGTCGGGAAGCGCGTCAAAACAGAAATGGCGGCTACGACGTCATCATAACTTGTACCGGCTGAAACGATTACGTAGGGGAAGTAGGGGGGTCACCTCGGGTCACCTTCGAGGGTGTCAATGCACTAGGTGCGGCCTATAATGCTGGATCGCGCTCGCGAACTTCAAAATTCATATAAAATACCTTCCAAGCTTTATTCGCTGCCGATATTTTGCAGATGGTACACGCACGTACACGGGAATCGATCCAGCAGGCTATCTCGGCCGCGAAATTTTGTGTCAGTACCCCTTTAAGGTGACATGCCAATTTCACTGTGAATGCTTAGCATGGTGAAAGAATGAAAATATGAGGGAGGACATTGGCAAAGCATACAAGATGCCAAAGCATTGCAGGAAAGTTATGGCTTTACCAAAACTGTACAGAACTCCATTAATGGAAATGAAACTTCAGGCTCCACTTCTTTTACCTTCCTGTGTCCATTTATATTCAGCTTTGAAACTTTTTGTGGTTTTAAATTGGCCTTTAATTGAATCATAATGCCTGGTAATGCCATGGAACAAGGTCACGGACATTTTCCTGCATGACACAAACTGCATTCCCAATAAAACTACTTATGGCATAAAAAAAGAATATTCCACATTGAACTCTTCGGACATTTTCTAGATTTCTCAAAAAATATTAATTACAAGGAAACAAAGGAGGAAGCCGCCACATAGATGGTCACAAGCCATGGCTGACAACTGCACAGCAGCCTCACACACAATTCTTAGTAAGAATCGAATAAAAAGAACTGAGCAATTTGCTGCTTTCTATTCTGTACTTACAACTAGTCTTCACACTGCAGAAAGGAAGGTTTTGTGAAGTAAGAAAGCACTTTTATCAATGCAGTCCCAACTGACAAGGAACACTGGCATTACCTTTATGGCCTCCTTTGGGTACAGTAATACACAAGCAACGTCTTTCACACAACTACATGAATTTCTATAGAGAAACACACCACTTCTCTAACTGGCCCGTGTCACCACTTGGCTTTGAATGTTCTTAATACACAAGCATGTCTCAAATGTCTCCGATGCTACACTTCACTTTACACTGAATTTTGGATGTCATTAATGTGGCAAGCTTGCCGTCAATCAAATGTGAGCATTTTTCAGCCACAAAACTCCCTACAGTAAATGAGAGCACTGTTTGCGCACTGCTTTATAAAACTATTTTCAAAACAATGTCTGCACACACCTACTTTGCCACCCTAGCACCACACTAGTTCTCACCAAACGCTAATAGAAACTGCTAGGAAATTGCAAGGAAACGAAGAAAAGAAAAATGTGTAAGCTCTCTTTGTTGCTTACGTTTCAGAATTCTTTCCAGCACCACAGAGAAATATTCAAATGGCGACATGACAGCAATGGTTGTGTTCTGTCCAGAGCAAATTTAATTAAACTGCTGCAGAAGATAGCTGTGCACACCATTATACAATAGTATTCAGTCGTAGTAGTTGGGGGAGCATCACATTCAGATCGGAAAGGAACAGTGTGATAGTACTATCATTTTACGACCAGACGCTCGCTTTTTATTTCCCGAGAAATAATAAGCTAAAACAAACAAAGAAAAATGAGCTGCGGGTGTCATTCATAACACGCCGCGTCACGTGCCGTGACGAAACGCGGCGAGTTTCGCGTACACCAGAAAATATGCCTACGGGACAGTCACCTAGCGCGCCCTTACCGTCAGTCTGTTTGGTCCATTCTATCACAGGTATTTGATATCTGCACTGCTGCTCCCCGGGGGGATGGGACGGTTGCGCTGTGCTTCCCAGATCAGGAACGGATGCGGCAGAACGGCTCCTGCACATGTACCGCGTCATTCCATCCAATAAGTGAAACCGATCACTAAGCAGTTTTTCAGACATAGCAGCGTCCTTCACTGAAGGACCCATGACACAGCAGCCTCACTCTTGCCTGAAGTCGCCGCCGTTAGAGAGCTGACATATATCAATCCATGACGTTTAACACAAATATAAGCTGCACCTGTAAGCTAAGCGTTATCGCCAGCGCGCAATCATAGCACTCACTCGAGAAATGCCGAAAGCCACAAGGATTAAAGACCTTAAAACAAGCCATCGCAACTTGCCAACGAGCAAAATGCGCTGGCTGCAAGTTTGACAGCAGCAAACAGTAACTTACTTTCACCTGTCGCGGACAGCAGTTTACTAGAACGGCCGACGCCGCTACGCATGACGACATCGATTCTTCGTGTCTTTATCACCCTCACTGATGCACCAATTTCCCCTGCAGCTGCAATCCTCGGAGGAATCGTCATCCTTAAGCCTAAATTCCAGCTTCTTGAACACTTCCCAGACTGTCACCAGGAACGCAAAATGCCACGTGCACAGCTGCTGAGAACAGAAAATTCAAAATGTACTAACCATGATTACGTTAATGATACGTGATCCCGTCCTGACAGATGTGCGTTTGTATCTACATCGCACTCCTTAACGCACCGTGCCCTAGCAAGCAAGCTAAAGCACCGCGGGCCATTCCGACAGCCGTGGAAGCGACTGCAAGACGCCTGGCGGGTGGCACGCACTTACCAATTTTCATTTTATGCAGTGCAACGATAAAATTTGGCCATTTTATATGTTTAAATACACACTTGTGCTTACGTGTAATTGTAAAAATAATGTTACGGCATTTGTGAAATATTGTGTCCCCGAAAGGTGCACCACTCACGTACGCAAAAAATTTGCAGAGATAAGATATCTGCGCTTTTGTGATGCTTGAATGAACGCCGGCCTTCTACAGCGATCACACTTGCGTACCTTGAAGATCACGGTGCAATTTTTGTCCCGTCGCGAATGCGAACTTACACTTACGCAATGACACATGACATCAGCAACACTGTGGTATTAGTGACGGACGGTCGGATGGTTTGTGCGGTGAATGAAGTCGGATGCTTGGAGGTGGAGAAAGGAGCTTGTCACACATCCGATACTGCTCGTCCGCCAAATGCGGTAATCGGTTGTTGCGTGCTTGCATTTCTACAGGTTAGTGCTGACAGAACACATTGGTAGCTAGCTCGAAAGTTTGCAACCAGTCCAGGAATTTAAAGGCTTAACAAAGTTGTCGCGTTACATCTAGCGGCCACACTGGTAAATTTCGTTTGGATGCAGGAGATCGCGTATGGTTTGTTAAGAGGTGTACGCGCGCTAATATAAGCCCAACTCTGGCCTGATTGGTGATTTCGCTTTTCATATAATGTGTGCCTTGGTGTCGTTGTTCTTGTAGCATTCGACAATATGGATAGCTCACAGACTGCACTATAAACGTGTGCTGCTAGCGGTTCTGCAAGGTGCTAGTGAATAAGTAGCGGATCCTGAGATTTAGGTAGTGGCGCGTGATTGTTCTGTAAAGCTAACATGCAACAAATAAAAACTTGTGCTTTTTCGTAGCGTGAACTCTCTTGTAATTCCGAGGCATGGCATCCGGCGAGGAGATCTGCGTAAGTTACCGATCTTCATTTATTGCATCTTTTGTTAGTCGATATAGCTTTGTATTAATGCATGCTATAAACGCCCCAGCCACCAGGCTTGCGTGGCGTCAGGGCTCGACAGCTTTATCGCCGCGCTAAGCTAGAAAGCGTTTTCCTATTTCCCTTGGATCATGGGTTTTGTTGATATGGTCCAGATGCCACGGCCAGCATCCGCACAGCGTTCTTTTTTCATTGTGTTGCGGATATGGCAGGCAAAGCTATTCGTTATGTATCTTGCGGTGCACACGGACGGAGAGCATTGTCCGCCCTTCAAGTTGCATGCGTCGTGTGCGGAGCGGCATAGTACCACATTAAAACCTGTACGTCATGTTGCCCTTTGTTCCCAGCCTTTGTACAACTCTGAATATTTTATTTTATTATGTTGGCTGGCAAGATGAGCTTTTTGCATGTGCAATTCGTAGGTCGCGCTTCACACTAAACGTTGCCTGTGTGACACTTCTATCGATATATCTAACGCGAATGTCTTTTCTCGTAAAAATAAAATATCGATATTTTATCCAACTGTTCTGGAAACAAAAACGAGATGGTAGATATATATGAATACTAACCGCATGCCCGACGTAAGGTAGAAAAATGAGCGGATGTTCGTCTCAGAAAGCCCTGAACGGCAGTGGAAGGCATCGATGCTATATATATATATATATATATATATACATACATACATACATACGTTGTGACGTGCTGTCAAATAGTATTGTGTGTAGCGGCGCCCGTACATTTATATATGCAAGACTTCGCGAAACCAGAACAGTTGAGTACCAGCAGTCGATGAAATAACGTAATAATAGTCTCTTCACTGTCTTCTATTAGTACTGTCCAGCGCTGAGATCGGTTGCTTGGTGTCTCCTCTGGGAGGTGGACAGTTTCGTGGTCGGGTTGCCGACGTGAAACGTCAAGTTTGGCCGCATAAGTCCGGCGCAATGGTTCCTCAGACGCTGTGGCACGCATGGGCGTCGGCAGGGGGATGCAAAAAGGGCACTTGCCCCCCCCCCCCCCCCCCCCCCCCTTCCCCCCCAAACACAGCCACAAGCCCTCCCTCTCCGCGATGCAACACGGGTTTGCACCACCGAAGACAAAATCCTGCCGACGCCCATGGTAGCACGTGCTTGTGCCCGAAAACAAACGGGCTGTAAGACGCGTACACTCGAGTATTTGGGGAGTATTTCTGCCACACAACAATAATCGTCATTCGACTTGTTCGCGTTTCCTTTCTTGAAAACCCGGCTGTCGTCACTTTTTTATCAAGAATGCTATGTCACGCTGATAACGCGCGCGCCTTTCGTGACCGGGAAATGCCGGGACCGCGGTGATAAGGCGAGGAAAGTAGGCGAGGTGGATGGCAATTATTGTTGTGTGGCAGAAATACTCCCCAAATACTCGATTTTTTCTTAGAGTGTACATATAGTGAGAGAAATATAGTTGACGGTTAATATCGCCCAGCTGGTGCGCGTCGCCACACCAAAGTACATGGTTAAATATGTCATTTATCGACGTGTTCAACTATGTGGATAGGGCCGGGGAACGGAAGAAGACAGCCGAAAAATTTCGTGTGAAGCCAGAAAATTCATTTGGACACCCAAGAGGGAACACAGTGAAGTCACAAGCACTTTACGCGTAAAAGGGAAGAGAAGAAGATTCATGTATGTTGGTTGGTTGGTCAAACTTTATTAAACTGTCCTGAGAGACGCGACTAGCGCGCAGTGGGCATTTCCCACGTTGGTTATGTTAATCAGGCAATACACGTACATTTATATGCCGTATTTACTCGAAAATAGGTCGAGCACGAATATAGACCCCACTATATTGTGTTAGACGAGAAATTAAAAAAAAAATGTATATTCGAATATAGGTCGACCCATATCTTTTGAGAAACGGAAATATTGGAACACAACACGCCTTTATTTGCAATAAGCACAGCTTTATTAATTACAATACGCACTCACAAAACCCATTGCATACGTGTCAGTTTTACGCGGCAGAAGCAAGGCCTTGGCGATCTGTATTGTCTCAACTGTTGGTGACAACGGAATAACATGCACTTCAGTGGTCATGGTTCTGGTGATGACGCCGTTCTCATTTACACGGTTTTATCCTTCGACATAATATCTTTACTGAGTGTGCTGCGTGCAGCTACGGTGGCCGAGTCGGAACTATATGCGTCGGCAGCGTTCACGGTGCTCTCCGAACGTTTTTAGTAGAGATACTAGTGCTATTTTTCCTTTTTATTTTTGCGCAGTGTCACTTTGCTGCAAATGAAAATATGTAATGCTCCAGTGTAGCTTGCGCTGCTGGAAGAACGGCTGGTGCGACAGTGGAACTCCATTAGTTCGGTAGTTTGCTAGCTGTGATTACGAATATAGGTCGAGTTTCTTTGGTCACGAATTAGGTCCGTATCTGATTATGGGTGACGTTTCTGGAGGGAAAAAAAGCTAAAAGTCGACCTGTAATCGAATAAATACGGTATGTGTATATTGTCACGTGGCAAACACCATGCCAACCGTCGTTTAATGATCTTGGACGGTTGCCGTTCAGTGGGGTTCAGCTTATTATTTTTTCGTTTTTTGTTTTCTGCTACGTTCTGCGTACCATAGAATATTTTATCTAATTGTAAACTTCGAAATTCCCCGCTTTGACCGTTTTTCTTAACCACCCGATTCTTTTTCGGGGGTGGCACCTCCTTGATTTGAAGTGGAGGCCGGGCAGGCAGATGTGGTCAAGTGTCATTTTGGGCTCTGTATGCCATAGCAAAAAAAAATTTCGGGGGGGGGGGGGGGGGCACAGCCCCGGTGTGTGCCCAGAGGGTAACGAATATATTCTAAAAAAAGTCAATTGTTGGGCTATAGTTGGCCGTGCATTACTGGCTATCAGCGCAAGGAGTAAAACGCCAAACACAAGAAATAAGACGAATACAAGCGCTTGTCTTCTTTCTTGTGTTAGTCGTTTTATTCCCCGCGTCTCAACCCGAGGTTAACAAGTTGTACCAATTGTTGCCCATTCGTTCTACCTTATACGCAAGCGACAACTCGCCTATAGATCCCGTCTTGTCACAATAGATGTCACCTCACTCTGATGACCAACGACATAACTTACATAGGCGCCAGTGTTCGGCGCACCGATGGGATCGGCGTCGCGTCTTCGGCTTACGACTCTTGAACGTAATACCGAATTAAGCAGTGACCACAATATGGATGCTAGTTGAATTTCAATTAATGTCATGGTTAGATCAAATGAACCCAGCACAGTTAGAAGGCCTATTAGAAAGCGGTGAACTGGTAATCGGGTCGTCTTAATCTGCGCTACAGCTAGATTAAGCCGAAAGCTATTTCGCACAGTAATTCTCGCACAAGACATAATTTTGAAGTTGAACAGAAAACAAATAAACATAACACAGTGGAAAAGCTCGTTATCGTTGGCTGGCAGTTAGACTGAACATTACAAATGTCTGGAGCGGCCGTAGCCGCCAATTACATTCACTCATCATCTGGCGCTTTGGTCGAAAATTGTAGGTATAGTGGACTCATTTTCGGTTCCTGCTCATCAGTGTGCATCGAGTCGGGCAAGGTACAATGATGACCACAAATGCGAATGTGGGCGTCGAGCGACCGCCTGGCGCCTCTATTTCATCGTGAGCCTTGTCGAGACCAGCGGTGATTTGAACGGGGCGATCCTACTGCGCCGCACGGCACATGCTTGATCATTCTCAGCGTCGTCGCCCAACGAGGCGACGGTGGTACTTAAAAGACGTAACAAACAGGAACAGAGGCATCAGTTAAGAGGGGGGGGGGGGGAAGCCCCTTTGGGCCTAAAACTTTATATCCCCAATTTCAGGCTGAACTTATTCAAGACATGCAATAGTATACTGCTGGAATGAACCTTGTGTGAATAAACTTGAAATTTTGATTACAAAATTGTTTATTTTATGCGGAGTAAACAGCGTACTTGAAAAGAAGACACGTTCAGTCGCACAGAAAAAGTGGCATACAGGGCCGTCCAGTGTGTATAGTGTATCCCTCGTTTTGTGTGCGAGTGAACATGTCTTCTTTTCAAATGTGCCGCTTCTTCCATATGGCTCACCAGCCGCCTCATCAATTTCTACTTTATGCGCCTCCCTCAATACACAGCTACTTCGGTTCCGGACTACTTCGTAAGGGCGTCGCCGATTGAGTACCCCCCCCCCCCCCGCAAAAAAAAAAAGGAGTGCAGGTGGGGTTTAAGCTGCGCCTCTCTTCAGGATTGTGTACCGATGACTATTCCTTCCGTATATTGACTCATCACGGGGTCAACAGTGATACTTCACTTGTGTAGATCGAGTTTATCTGATGCTAAACATTTTCATATTCGTTCGTGCTCCCCCCCCCCCCCCCCCCCCAGATTTTAAAAATATTTGCATGCATATATATATATATATATATATATGCAAGGTTCGCTGACCACCCCCACCCCCCCGAAAAAATTTCTGGCCACGCCCCTGATACAAAGAGCGACGCCGGTGATACTCTGTAATGAATGAAAAGGCGCCAAAATTTGGAACGTAGCGGACGAACAGGGAAAAAGAGAATAATCCCGTTCCAGCGCGGCACAGACACACGCGCCAATCGTTCGGCTGTGTACTCTGAATGGATGGTCGGCGTACGTGTAGCCTCTGCTCGCCGGGGGCGCGTTCTTGGCTGCAGTGCAGGAGCTACGACACTGTCATCTGCCTTAAACGACAGCTGTATGTGCTGCAGCTTTGTCGCAGCAAGATAAACGCGACCTTGTGAGCGGAAAATTAGTCACGCTCCGGTGAGCAACAATAAATGCTACAAAGGTGACGCACATCGCGACGGCTTTCTCGCTTAACTTCAATATTTCGACTGCGAAAAGAATTCCCCTTGCTCTTCGGTGCGCATTCGCTTGGAGAATTAATTCGCTGTTCAAAATTTTCGAATATTGATTTCTGTCACCACATAATGTAATACTTATTGGGAGTGTCGAGAGACAAAAATCTGTCGATGGCGGCTGTTCTGAATCATTCTGCACCGGCTCCTGAGTACACGCACGGAGAAACTTACTTGTGCTCAATAAATTCCAACCATCCTTTAAGAATGTCTGACCTCATATAGGTATCCTACAAATTTGTCTCGCTTCAGACAGAGCATGCAAGTTATTATTTGGTGAGACGCGTCAATGGTGAGCCCAGTCAATAACGCTAACCGCTTTCAGCGGACGTCGCGCTTTACATTAGTCCTAAAACGTGCCGTTCTCTTATTGCTTTCATCTGTGCTAGCTTTTCCCTTACAGTTGTTTCAACAGGGCTATTAAACAGTGCCCGAGGCGGCAGGAAGAGACGTTGAGACAGAAACAAGGTTTCTTTCTCGACATCTCTGGCGCTGTTTTACGGCCATATAAAGCTTGCCGTTGGACGAGTTGCGGTTGTAATCCGCATAAGGCGCTTCATTGCGCAACTAAGAAAAGAAAGAAATCGTTGGATGGAGAGAATAAAACGGGGCACAGTGCTCGCCGTGTGCACTGTTTTCTTCGCTCCTTCTTACCATTCCTTTATTTTCTTACTTGCGCGTAAAGGGCCGTTCTGCTATCGCTGACGTGGTCGACCACACAAATGAAAATTATTATTTCTTATTTATACAAACTCTTTGGTTGAACGAGCGTCCAATTGTGACCGTCATTTTAGGCATCAGTGTCATTTCAAGTAAATTGACCCCCCCCCCCTTTCTTTTATTTCCTTCTTTATAGCGGTTTTTTTTTTTTTACTAAGCGGACTCCATGCAATATTTATGTCTTATTTTGTTTGTAAATGAAGATAATAACAATTGAGAATTTTGATGCGGTATTCGGAGGTCGTTTTTATCGTATGTTTGTATTCGATTCCGGTACACGTTAATTGCTATACGAACACTCGATTCTTTTTTTTCCCTTCAGTATGTGACGTTACCTTTACCTCCCTCTTCTGTATAGAGCCTGCATGGTTGTGTTTTGGCAGGATGCTCTTGCTGTCTAATGGCGTAGTTTTTTTGCTACGGACATCGAAGGTGCTTTAAGGAGTACTTGCGGGACATTCCGCATTTTCTCTATTTCTTTTTTTTCTGCAAAAGGAAGCTTCAGTCTCTCGTGAGTTGCAGAAAAGAAACACGCGCAAGGCGTCACAGCGCCCCGAAATAATTCGCTACACTGCAAGTTTCTACAAACAGTATACTGTGGCAGAATGGAGCCGAAATGCAAAAGCACCCGTGTACTTAGATTTAGGGCACGTTAAAAAAACCCTGGCGGTCGATGTTAATCCTGAGTCCTCCAGTACGGCGTGCCTCGTAATTGTACCATTTACCCGTGAAACCCAATAAATTAAATTGACGGCGGCGGATGCGTCATGACGACGGGCTCGCCCTGTTTCTGCTGCTGCCTGCCACACCCGAGCCCAGTCAGCAAAAACGCGCGCGCCTCTTTATATTTTGTTAGAGTTACTGCATATGCTGCCTTTAGGTAGCAGAGTTGCGCATCTGTCTTCCAAACGCCACCAGCGACCATGCGTTGCGGAAAAGCTGACGCTGGGGCCAATTTTTGTATTTCTCGATGGCGCCGCTGCAGCGAACTGGATTGACACCAGTCATTCACATTAAAGTAAATCACCGGTCTTCGACACGCCAAACATGTCGACCGGTGACCCGGTGGGCATGTCGCCTGCAAAAACGGAGTGAGTCTTCGCGACATAGCCATGGTTGCTAGCCAGACCTATGCGCAACTGTGCTACCCAAAGGTAGCATATACAGTAACTCTATATTTTGTGATAGCCATTTTACTATAGCCTTGCATAGCTGCGCAACGTCGGCAAATTTTGCTTCAATCAATGATTTCTGCCAGGGGAATTTCCCTCCCAAGGAGTGTGTCGACCCGTCGCTGACGGCAACGTGATATATTATATATATACATAGCTTGACATGTTGTGAAGTAAATATGTTTTTGCTGCCGCGTTGTCGCATGCAGTATATGTAAGCGCGGGACTCGTATGTAATTGGCAGATCTTACCAAGTAGCACGTAGTAGAAAGACAGTGAAGTGAGCCTGTGCATATAACAGCTGACTACACTGTACTGAGGAATGCTCCATTATATCACTGCCCATCTTTTCACGGTCTATCAGTTTTCGGCCGGATTTGTCGGTCTCGATTAAAAGACATAATTTTCGGTTTTCTGCGGCACTATATACTGTACTTGAAGCTTTTCTTCTTCTGTCACTGTGTTTTGTTACTAACGGGAACATCTGTTTATCGATTTTTTTTTCCTTTTGTTGGTGTCTAATATGATAAAGAAATAATGATTGCTAGAATATAAAGTTTGCATAATTTTCTTTTCGCACTTTATGAAGTGTATTCAAAATTTGCGTTGTGGTGCGACCCCCTGTATTTTTTTCTTTTTTATGAGCTGTTAAACTTCTTTACTGGTAAGCAGTCCAGTGATAATCAGTCCAAGACAAAGCGGTGCTGCTAAAATTCATAGCTAAGACGATTCCATTTCAGCTTCTGGAATAAATCTGCGAAGTAGTATATCTCCCAGAAAGAAGGATTATACCCGGTGAAATGGCCGTTTTCCGGGGAAACAGCATTTGGTTTCGCTAGAATGCATAGGCCCGCTGCAATGAAATATCGCGATAAGGTTAGGGAGTACAGGACCAGTGGATAGTCCAGTACACTTGCAATACGTTTTCAGATACCATATCCAGATAGCAGGGCTTGAAGCCTTTATGCCTGACAGGACCGTTCGCTGCTACAGTAGACCATGCGCCCCACCACATGCTTCGCCAACCGAAGACCCGTTTATTTTTTTCATAAATTCGTTTTGCATTCCATAACTGAGGTGTTTTGTACTTCCACACGAAGGCTCTCTGAAACTATAGGAGTGCCACGTGGTCTAAGAAAGGTCTAAGATTGGCCTTTATCGATTATGTTGGTGTTGATTCTTTCAGCAGCTCCCTAAATTGTGGCTGGCCACTGTAGTAAAATCTCTGATCAGGTTAAAGCATTGCGCCGCAATATATGCCTGCTACGCAAATGCGTAACAAAAAAGAAAGAAAAAAGGCGAGTGGGAAAATGCAGTCAAATAAAAAGCAAACAGGGTTCATGGTGCGTTCACGCGCGAACATGCAAGTTCCATGTTCAGCTGCGAGATATCGCGCTCCGGTGCTGTATCAAAGGACAGCCATGTTTTATTTTATTTAGATTCCATTGTATCGAATGTCCTAGCAAGTATCTACATTAGATGCTTCATTCGCCTTTGTGCAGTCGCACTTGCCTCATCCGTCGGCACTCGATCGAGAGCTGCTGGTAAGTTCTAAAGAGACCTGTGCTGTCTCTTCTAGAATTCGTTTTGTGACGCCGTGGAAATCACGCACATCAATGATAGATAACGGTGAGCGGAAATGTATATCAATCATTATGGCTCCAGGGTGGCCCTGACGGCTTAGAATAAGCCGTCCCCTACAGAGGGAGGTTGGCCGAAAGGCATTCTCGACGAGGAAGCTTTGGAGGATGTCTGCGAGTGAGCGCATGCGTCGCATATCTTGTGGACCAGCGTGCTGCTGGCCGAACACAAGTGCGGCCCAAAAGGGCAGCTCCAAAGCTTGCCTACTCCTTGGTCGGGCGGGCCTTTTACAACCCGACGGAGCGTTCGATATGTGCACGGAAGGCGAGAGGGGGTGCGTACCACTTTAGGTCTGCCGCGCCGGCGTGCTTTTACGACCCTGACCTGGCGCTCGGTGGTGTGGGTACGAAAGCTGGCCTTTCCGCTCTCTTAGCTATCTCTCACTGGGTTGCAGAAGTTGGCGTCTTTCCTTACCTCAAACGACTATCGCCTGTTTAGTTGTTCAGCAATATTTTGCATGCAGTGCTCGCGGACCCCTTGTGCCCAACTGCCTCGCTGTTAAGTTACTTATTTCCTATAAGAGACGATCAGCGTTCGCTTTGTCAGCTTCGATCAGGGAGATACAAGTTAAATAAGAAAATACGTTTTCCCGGTTCGTATGCTCAGATAGTTTGGCGACACCAAGAGCAAAATCGCGTGACAAGGTCCCCATATCGGTTTCATCAGAGTCGTTTGGTGCTTTTTTTTAATGTATCAGATGACTACGTTTTTATGTTCACGTATTTAAAGAACCCCTCACCAGGCTACGTTGTAAATTATGGCATTACACTGGAAGTTAGAAGATGCCGTCCACTGGCGTAGCACGGGGGGGGGGGGTTAATTCCCTCACCGAAATTTTTAAATTTTGCATGTGTATATATGCATGCACACATACAAACGCACGCACGAACATACATAGAGTATGGCTGCGTGCGCACTTGTCTCGTGGAGGGAGGGGGGGGGGGGGAAGGTGGTTGTATGTCTTGTGCTTTCACCGCGATGTCCGCGCTGAAGCACGGCCGGTCTGGAGGCGCGCGCTCAAGGAGCGAGCGCGCGCCTCTAGACCGGCCGTGGCTGAAGTTGCACAGCGTACGAGGGTCACTTCGCTCGCTGCAGCGGCCGCGTTTGCGAAACGAGCACGCTGTTCAAACAGAAATAAGTAACAACTGTGAAACTTGATCTTTCGCGCTCGCCCTGATTGTGTTCTTTTCGTACGTCCTTTGCGCTTGAGCGACGCGCTGGAAATTTCGAGCTGCATTCCGTTCTTCGCGTTACATTCCAATTTGTTGCTATCGCATTCATTGCTTCGCCGTTGCGGCGAAACTGTGACTTTTAAATGCGGAGCACTTCTTAGTCGTACCTGCGGCGTCGGCGGCGCCTTCCACACCCCCACTGCGCATGCTCGGCTCGTCTCGTGCCGGCAGCAAGCCTCTCCCTCCCTCTCCTCGCTCCCTCCCTCCTCTTCCTCGAACGCGGGCGGCGAGCGCGCGTTCGGAATTCAGTCAAGGGCGTCTTTACTTGGCTTTCGCTTGACTTGACGCTTTGCTTGACTCGAGTAGATGCGATGGAAGCAACAGTACCTTCAATCAGCGTCCCACCACTCGTAGAAGGCAACGTTAACCCACCCTCACCGTCGTCGGCTTCAACAACAGCAAGCAACGCAGAAGACAAGGCTGCGAAGAGACGAGCATACGACGCTGAACGCAAGCGTTTGAAGCGAGCTGCGGACCCGGAACTTCGTGCACGCTGGAGCCGTTCAAGTCGTACTTGGTGTGCGCATCGTGTAACAATTAAGCATTCCCAAACCATACCCAATTACGCAACATTCACGCGATACCCCCACCACTCTGCGACGCATTTACTCAAGTTCCCCCCGTGGGAAGATGCGGGCGACATTTGTTTCCAATAAATGTTTTTACCGCCACCACCACCGCTGGCACCACCGCGCTAGAATTACTGTATATGCTACCGTTAGGTAGCAGAGTTACGCATCTGTCTTCCAAACGCCGCTAGCAACCATGCATTGCGGAGAAGCTGACGCTCGGGCCAATTTTTGTTTTTGTTTTTTCTACGCCGCTGCTGCAGTGAACTGAATTAACACTAGTCATTGACAGCCAATGTTTATCGCCGGTCTTCGACACGCCAGACATGCTTATCGGCGACACGGTAGGCATGTCGCCTGCAAAAACGCAAAGCGACTTCACCGCATAGCTGTGGTTGCTATAGCCGGACCTATGCGCAACTCTGCTACCTAAAGGTGGCGCGAGCACAGAGCCACCTCCCACTCGGCGGCGTTTAAGCTAACTACGACTAATCCGACGCGAAAACGACTTTATGGGGGGTGATAGAACCCCCACTATGCAATGACACCCACCGCCTTCTTCAGCCTGCAAACAGGCCAATGTCTTCCACGTCCTGACTAAACTCGATGATGGGCAATTCGCTCAGCACAATGCATGATTGGAAAGAGGAATTAAACGTAAAATTGCGAAATGCAAGTAAACTTGCTAGTGCAATCATTTGAGCAGCGCTGCCTGGAAGCGTAGCCTCGAACCGGTGCATTTTCATCACTTTGTCTCTCTCCACCGCGTATCCGTCAGTCCGGCCACTGCCGCTGGTGTGCGCGCATTGACGCGTTTTGCATTGCGTGACGCGTGAGAGGTCAATGTGTTTCGATTTTTCAATACGTTAATGCACTTGTGCTGCCGAAAATCGAAATGTCGGACGAGAACAGGTCGACAGGCCGTACCACTGCACCGTGTTTGGCCGTGACAACGACTATCGGAAGCGTAAAAGACTGCCAGCCAAGACATGCGAAGTACGCCATGCTTCGAAATGACTTCGCGTCTCTTAGGCCGCACGCCTTTTTCTCCTGCAAATAGTATATTATATGTGGTGTCTGCACTTGTGGCCATTTCTTCAAGTCATCACAGCAGCTTGTGATTGTGCTTGGGTGCTCGTACGCTTTATCATCTGCACCAAAGAGAAGCTATGTCAAAGCTGACGATTAATACACATAATGTTTGGCCAAGAGTTGTTTTCTTATAACATCAGCATCCCTCATTTCTATGCTACAGCACATAATTTACAATGCCTGCGGCTTATAGAGAAATGTTTCATCTAAGTGCGTGCAATTTCGAGATTATCGAATTAGCGCTTTCCAAACTACATGACAGAAAGGCTCGCATGACATAAGTGTTCTTTGGTGCAGGTACGCGCCTCTAGCGTTTCGTCAAGACCACGTTCTTTCTCGACTTGTCAGTCACGTGACGATAACTGGGGTAGCGTTGTGACAACCGGACTTTTTTTTTCCCGCGGCAACCTGGGTGTCGTGAGTAATCGACCCACGTTCGTTAAAGCCAGGTTGTTACCTGAACACGTGTGCTCGTCTTAGTGCTTCTCAAATACTCGTCAAAAAAAAAAAAACTGTCAACAATGTCACCAAAAACGATTGCGCGCTCGGCATATCGAGTGGCGGCTGCTCGCGCCGAAGCGAACTTGCGCCATGCCGTGCTTCCAGATGTGCAACAGGCTTATTTTCATTTTCTCATCGTGTTGTTTCTACGCCAAAGTTTGAGCTCACCCGTCGTACATCTGTTTCTTACCCTGAGCAACGATCAGAGGCCACAAGCTTTCAACTAACGGACGACGACACGAATCAACACAGGCATCGGTGTTTGGGCTCCCTTCGTTCCATGAACTTTATACTGCAACGTGTCAAGCGGAACAAGATGGTCTGTTAGAGATTAGAGTTACGTTGAACTTGAATGATCACAGCAAAGAAGCCCCGAGAGTCACTTTAAACACTAATGCGCGCACTTAATGTGCAGCTGGACAATTGCTCACGTATTCTACTCGTCTCCACTTACGTTTCACCTATTACTTCGAGAGTTGTCCTAAAAGTTAACGCTAATGCATAGTCCCAGAACCTCACAAGGCCAGCTATAACAAAACATACAAACCATCGCGGGATCGAATCCCGGCCGCGGCGGCTTCATTTTCGATGGAGGCGAAAACGTTTGAGGCCCGTGTACTCAGATTTAGGTGCACGTTAAAGAACCCCAGTAAGTCGAAATTCCCGGAGCCCTCCACTACGGCGTCTCATAATCATATCGTGGTTTTGGGACGTTAAACCCCAAATATTATTAAAACATGCAAACCAATTACCAATTTACACGTGCTGTTTAAGAACTTGCCCTCTATCGTCGTCGCCGCTGCGGGAACGTCTCGTCGGCCGCCGCTGCTTGCTGTTTCAGCCATTTTGAAGCTGACAGCTTAGCGATTGCTTAATAACGCCTTTACACTTGCGAAGCGTTGCTGTGTTTTCTCCGTGTACCGCGAAGAACAGCAATACCTTGTTAACTGAGCGTAATCGCTGCATACACCGCCGCAGGGCCCCACACACCGGCATTGAGGCGCGAAACATTGCCTCCGTGCGATGCACTTTTATTTCTCCGCACCGGAACTGAACTGCAGCGAAATGGAGCTCCTTGACACCGAACTCTGACCGAACCAGTTTTTTTTTTTTTCGGTTCGACGACCTGATTACAATATTTCGTGACGTACACGTAAATGTAGCATACTTACCTGTATGGGACACAGTTTCGCTGGAATGCGTTCGTATAAGATTGGGTGCACGTGCTAACGTCGATGAAAGATGCATTTCCGGTGTGTATCAAGGATGGGGCCGATATATAAGACAGTTTGAAATTTGTCCACATCATTTTGCACGTCGTATGTTTGCAAACACGGTAAAATTCTACGGCTATGAACTGCTGGGAGAGAAAAAAAAACAGGTTGGCCTCGTCGCTCCTTCTTATGTGCATGCGCTTGTGTGTGGCTCTCGAGACAAGGTCCCGGAGATATGGGCGACAGCGACCGGCCTTCATGGCAGCGTCGATGCCGCTCCAGCGATTAGAGTTTGTTGGGTGGCTCATACACGGTGCCGGGTAGGGGGGGACCCGTCGCACGCCGTGCACGCAACACGCTTAACGAAGGCTCGTAAATTTGTATCGACCCATGCTCGTCTGTGCCACTGCACTAAGCGATCTAGTGCACGCACACGCTCGTTTGCATCAAGTGCAAACGTACGTACGCGCTCGCGCGCGCGCGCGCGCGCGTGTGTGTGTGTGTGTGTGTGTGTGTGTGTGTGTGTGTGTGTGTGTGTGTGTGTGTGTGTGTGTGTGTGTGTGTGTGTTATTGAACGGCATATATGCTCAGTATGTGGCAGGCAGCTTGCCTGTACGTCATGGTAAAACTTGCATGCAGGGAGGTCAGGGCGTCGGATCGAAATGGTTTTCGTTTCGGTTTTAGTTTCGTTCCACCGCAAAAAGTTCCGCTCCGTTTTTGTTCCGGAACGAAAAAAAAAGTGTTCCGTAGCGGTTTTTTTTTGTATCCAAAAATTTTAAGTTTACGTAATCATAAAAAACATTGGATTTGTCAGATAGTTACTTGCCCTCCTCTTAAGAAAGTGGGACAAGGGTAAAACACGTTCTTCAGAGGAGCGGGAGTAACTGTACCACGAATTCCTACCAACTTGCACAAACCACTGCAGTATAGTATTTATTTTCTCAAGTCAATTACGATTTTTTTTAGTGGGCTCAGTGCTTTGTGTCAAGGGAGTGAGCACGATCTCAGAAGCAGCTCGTCATTGAGTGTACTCTCTGATGTGCGAGACCGCTATTCTGATAAAAAAATCCACAGCATATCCACGGGGTGAATGATGATGAGTGGGGCGAAGCTCTGGAGGGAATCATCGTTAAACCGTGAATACTCCGAGTAATTCGCCCAGTATATGATCAAGTAAACACGTGAGAAACACCGTGTATATATTAAACATCAAGCTTTTGTTGTACTGTTGGTTTACGTGGTCCCTTCATTACAACGGTCCCCCAAGCGTAAATCGCCACACTAAATCGAACGATTGCCTTCCACCAATGACACGCGCCATATGTAAATCTTCCGTGAATTCTGCCCAGTACATCATCAACGACGTGAGATCGGGCGCGTTTATACTAAAGGGTCGATGAGAGTCATGGAGACTTGCAGCTCACTTTAATTTTACATGTACGCTGTGAATTTTTATTGTTTAATCACGCACAGGAGAAATCTCACACAGGCACTACCTTGGAGGTCGAAATCCAGTGCCTATATATACGGGGTGGTCAGTGAACGGTTGTGCGACACGAGCAGTCGCTTTTTTCAATCAAGAAACTCGCTAGCAGACGCTGCCTGCGTCGGCCTCGCGAGGCGAGAGAGGGGGGGGGGGGACTAGAGCACGCATCTGCAACGCAGCGAGCGCGGAGCGTCGGCGTCGCGAGGCGAGAGAGGGGGGGGGGGGGAGGGACTGTAGCACGCATCTGCAACGCAGCGAGCGCCTTCACGCCATCTAGGAATCTTTCTGAGAACTAGAGGTAGCCACGACAGCGCCATCTAGTGAACACTCGAAGAACAAGAGGTGGTTACCTACTACTACATACTACAGAGGAGGGACAGACCCACACCCAAAGGAGCTTCGCCCCTAAAAGATCGCCAGGCCTGCGCGGAACCCGCAGCGCAGTCACAGCGAAAGCTGGAAGAGCGGACTTTGTTGAGTCCATTGTAGAGTCTCTTGGGGCAACTGATACAAGTACACATGCAAGGTACCCACTACGCCATAAATCATCGTAATTTTTCTGAAGTAGCGAAGTTCCCGCTATGCCATTTTTCGTCATACTTCGGAGAGTCGTGGTATCCGCTGCACATCTGTAAGGCATTATGTGCACTTTGTTAAAGCTGAAATTTGGGCTAGTTGGTCTTGACTTAAATACATAATATAGCGGAACAAAACAAGGACAGAGAAAGAAGCACACAGTCGTCTTGTGTGCTTCTTTCTCTGTCCTTGTTTTGTTCCGCTATATATATATATATATATATATATATATATATATATATATATATATATATATATATATATATATATATATGTTAGTGTTTTTTCTAGTGCAGTTTTTGCGTGTCCTTATTGCAGACTTTTTAGTGTTTTCTTAGTGGTGTTGGTGCGATAAACCAACTTTTTCAGGTTGGTTGTTCTCTACTGTGACGATATTGTAGCCGGATTATGTACTTAAGTGCACTTTGTGCTGTGGCTGATGACGATTAAGAATTATGGCTGAGCCCTTTGTAACGGGTTCGAAGCATCCAACGACCGACTCGTTGCGCAATTCGCATTGTGTGACGCCAGGTTGTTATTTTACTCTTCTGCCACGCTATTTTACGTACGTTAGCATGATTCCTTGCCCGACATTACGCCTGTAGAGTATTTTTGCGAAGGAGTTGCAAGAACCAGCGTGGCACTGTGGTGGAAGACCCGACTACCACGCAGAGGGCGCGGGTTAAACTCATTTCATTTTTTCTTATTTCACGTGATAGCGGTCACGGACACCGGCGGCGGCAGACAACTATGATGCCAAAATCAGCTGTTATGATCTCATAACAGCTTTCGCTGTAACAAACTTCAGCGCCGACAATGCCCTCTCCACTTTGGCCTGCGTGAAAGGCGCGCAAAAGTCCGCTTGCGTTAATATAAACATCTCTGGTTGCCACTGTTTTATTGCGATAGCAATTATATGGACAGTCTCGGCTGGTTTTTGCCGCCGCCGTCATGCACCGTATATGTATAAGTATGTATATATATATATATATATATATATGTCCCAAACAAAAATAATTCAGAAAAATGCTTCCGAAGCGCGCAATCGAACCAGCGTCCTCTCAGCAGCGCGTGGCGCTAACCACTACGCCACAAAGCGCAGATCCTTCAGGCAGCTAACGGCGAGCGTTATATACACACCCTTTACCGCTGGCAGGACTCAGAGACGGCAGGCGCTTATAAGCGTTTCTTCATTACCAGCGAGATGGCGCGAGGAGCGCAACGGGCGCATTTAAAAGTCGTCGGCCAGCTCGCTCGCTTCTTCTAATATTTGCGCAGGGAGATAACCTTGCCCTTCCGCTGTCTGCTCGCGCGGTAGTTGCTGCCGGGGGTGGGTGGGTGGGGGGGAGGGTGTGATGTTTTTGCAGCGTAGCAGCGCGTCCAACACGGGCCGCTTTTCTTGCTATCGCGTTCACGCCCTTGCGGCGAAACTGTGACTTTTTTTTGTTTTTCGCACAATTTCAACATACCTTTGCTTTGGAATTCCTGCCTTAGGTACGCGCTAATACTGTACCCTGAGATATGCTCACAGTGCGTGAGCTCAGTTCCGGATCGCGAAGTTTTTTCGTGAAGCGAAAAACGATTGAAAAAACTTCAGTTTCACTCCTGAACGAAATAATAGATAAAGTTTCGGTTACGTTTTCGTTCCGGTCAAAAATATCGTTTTTTTTTTTCGTTTTTCGTTTTCGGTTTTCGTTCCGTTCCGACACACTGAGGGTGGTGCTGTTGCCGCTGCTAATGCACCGTTCCTCTTTGCAAACCTGTGAGCCGATTGTCGCCCTTATCATTTTACACGTGTATTGTGTATACTGCATTGCTAACTGGCAAACCGCGTATGAAGTACGTGAAGAGGCAAAATAAGCCAAGTCTCTAAAAAGTGAAGTTAGGGGGAGTTTCACTTTTCACGTATTTCATTGAACTACACCGCCATATCACATCGAACCAAACGCTCGGGCGCGTTAATTCAGTGTGACGTGAATAGAAACAGTGCACTATGTGCAATAACGCTCAAGACACGCCGTGGCACACGAGTCCTCTCTCGTTAGTCGTGCTGTCTACTGCTGCTGCAAGGCTTGGAAAGCGTTGTTATCCGTTATCAAATTGATTTCAGTAAGGGTGCTAATGTATTAACTACACCACTTGATAAGGCACATGCACCATTCGTATGTGCACGCTGTCCGATATATCGACTAAAAAGTGACTCGTGATATAAAAAATATATATATAACATAAATAAAAAGAGCAGGGATCACTGGTATTTGCAAATGTGTCCCCCTTTCGGTGTGGACTCGGTCCCAAGGGGGGCACAGAAGTTGATGAAGACGCGGGGTTGGGCGGAAGGTGGAACACGGAAGGAGGACAGAAATTCGTGTAAGCGAACCGCCAAACAGGTATATAAGTACATAAAAATGGGTCCCGAAAGCAGTCAGCCGCCCATTGGCCCGCGAGATGGCGCCGTGCTCGTGATGAGGAGCGTGGTTTCGGAGGTCCGTAATTCATGCGGTTCAAGATATAGTAAACTCTTCGGCACAGTACAGGACGCTGTATGTCGCGAGTGTAGTCTGCACTCATTCGATGCTCAGCTTGGAACAGGGAGGCTCGTTGCCCATGCTTTCGATGACCTCCGCTTTCGATGGTCCAAGGTGCGTCCAATCACCGACTAACATTGTGCTGCTGGAAATTGGAAGGCACCCTAGAATGATGCCCTTTAATATTCACGGTAGTGTTGCAGGGTAATCTCAACATTTTTTTTTTGTATGCTGCAATATGATATGAACGCTGTGCGGAAATGGAACATAAAATATGCCCTACTGTGAGACCTTTTATATCTGCGGCAGGTCGGTTCAACCGACGATCTCGTATTCAGCAGGAAAACTCCATATCTACTGAGCCACCGTATTGAAAGCCAGTCACTGCTTTGCGTTTCTTATTTGAAAAGTTAACGCACCTGGGCCTCTCTATAGTGCTGCACGTTGTTTTTTTAGTTTAGCGATGAAACGAAGGCCACGACAAAATCTGACGCTATAGAGTTGATGCAATGTGTCCTTGCATGAAACGCATGAACGTGATAATGCTAGGGAAACAGAAAAAAAAAAAATCTGCGGATTTTGTGCCAAAGTCTCAATAGGAGGCACTCCGCTGTGGGGAACACCGGACTAATTATTACCACTTAAGTTTTTTTTTTTTTTTTAACGTGTACCTAATTCTAAGTGCACGGGTGTTCTTGCATTTCGCCCCATCGAGAGATGGCCGCCGTGGCCGGGAATCGAACCCGCATCCTCGAATTTAGCAGCGTAGCACCATAGCTGCTAGGCTACCACGGCAGATGAAGTTGCTTCTTCTCTCACATTTCCATTCGGGAACTGCTAAATATTCGCCATTTTGCGATTTTCAGTGCACTGCATGCAACTGCGAAAATTTACAGTAAACGTCAACAAAATCGACCAAAAATGTTTTGCTGCTTGTTCGGAAGTTAGAAAACTGTGCACAGGACAAATTCCGAGGGGAGTTTGTTATTACATGGGGGAGGGGGAAGCACATTTAAGCGCTTCGCTGTTAAAGGGCTGTCATTTCTTTGAGAACTGTCCTGGGAATAAATTCAGTTTGTAAAGTCAAAAGGCATAGAGGCATATTATCGTTTTTATTTTCTTTGGCTCGGACTGTGACAGTCTGAACGCCGCGCGGACAGAGAGAAAGAGAGAGCGAATGAACTTTTATTAACGAAGTAAAGGCGATTCTCCCTCCGGTGCCTTGTGCGACTCTGCGAGCCAGCTGGACCAGCTGTTCCTGCCACTCGGAGCAATTGTGGTCGCCGCAATTTCCTCCTTGTCGCTTCGAAGATGTCTTCGTTACAAAAAGAAAGAGAGATAGAGAGAGAGAAGGGAAATGCTTGTTGTGAAAAAACACGATCGATTCCGATAGTTATTTCTTGTTTCATATGTGTAAAATGTCTTGAAAAAAGATCACCCCGTAACCATTTTTGCACGCGCCTGTCAGAGGTGTTTACGCGCTGGCGCAGCCCGACCCGTTCGTCCTTTGCGCGCACACCCATCGCGGGTTCACTGCAGCCACTCGTGCTTTCCGTTTGCGTAACGGCGGCGGTGGGCGGGTAGAGCGAGCCTTATCTTCATCGTCGATAGCCCGGCTCTCCGGCGGTGCTTCTCGCCAGTGCACAGGCTGCTGATGCAAGTCCCGTATATGCAAGCTCCTCGCGAGCGGAGGGCTTATGCAGATAAGATGTCGCGCCATTTCGCCTCCGGAAACGTCAGACACGATAAGGCTGAAACAACGCGCGGCCTGTGCGCTCTCGCACCCGCTCTTTCTTTCTTTCTTTCTTTCTTTCTTTCTTGCGTGGAGAAAACTGCTGTCGCTAGCACTGCTGGCCTCGAAAGTAATAATTAGGCGGTCGCTTCCTGAACCTCCCGCCCCGAGGCGGCATGCAGTTTGGACCCTGAATTCGTGTCAAGCTTGCCTAATTTACGTTACTATGGCAAGATCACGTACACGTTATAAATAGGGACCGTTGCTCGTGGTGCTCTTCTACCCACTCAAAAAATTTAGTAACTGTCGTGAATGCGTGTAAACTTTGTTATCAAAAGCATATTGAGGTCTGTCTCGTGCATATAAGTAGAACTGAAGACATAATTACGTCGCCTATATTTAAAAAATGTATCCAGGTAAAATGAAAAAGAGGGACTGCATTCGAACATCATTCTTCCTTTTTTTTATTACTCGGTTAATTAGTTGCACATAGTAATACAGGGACCATTCAACTCTGTGATATACACAATGCGCGGCAATATACAGACACGAGAAAAACGCATCGCTCAACGGGCGGCATGCTACACCCCATATGCTGGAAGGCATATATGCATGTATGTGCTGGTGAGCACTTTTTCCCTTGGATGAATTAATACAAAGTTGCGGGAGGATCGAAAGGTGGGCCAGTTGGTAATTCATTTTCTTCGTTCAGCGAACTGGGAGCGCGGAAAAAACACAAGGGACGAAGCGAGGAACCACATAAGACATGGTTCCTCGCTTCGTCCTTTGTGTTTTTTCCGCGCTCCCAGTTCGCTGAACGAAGAAAATACATAGTTGCGCTTATAAATTTGCATTACCTAATTAGGGCTGTATGCGCACCACGATATAAGCGTGAACGCTCATCTAAGCTAGGCAGTTTTAGAAGAGGGCGAGCGAAGATTTGCGTTAGCGTTTGCCGCCACTGTACATGCGTCATAGGCTATCACGCTATCCAATATATCCACGTTAAGTTACGAATATAGCGTATCGTACCCAGCGAACGCTAACGCTACGAACCTATTCTAAAACTGTCTAATGAAAGAAGCCACACTTAATATATATAATATATATAATATATATATATAATATATATATATATATATATATATCTTCATCTATAGCTCACTCTCCGAACACGTGCGCCCCGCTAATCAGCGGGGCGCACGTGTTCGGAGAGTGAGCTATTGGCCGCGAGATCGAGCGGAGTCGCCGCCTGGCGGCTGCTGGCTGAACAGCGCCTAGTGTGGATTGCTCCATGCGTCGTCTGCTAGCCCCGTTGTGTTTGCATGTGCGCGTACGTCATGCAGATCCTCAAAAGGCGGTTTGGTCCGATGCGTTAGTGCAACTTTAACCGCTCGTACGTATGTTTAACACGATGTAAAGAAGCATTTGGCCTTGATCGGCTGTATATGTACTGTAATAAGATCAGAGAGTGCACTTGTCGAGAGTGCTGTGTGTGGTCGTCGTACCCTCCGTTCACGAGAGTCATATCAGTGTAGGTGCCGCTCTGTGGTTCAAGCGCATTGCAAAGTGCACTTGGCGTTGCCCTAAAGATGAGAAGTATTAAATCTCATGTGAATATAGCCTTTTAGCGGCGCGGTGGTAAAAAAGGCTCGCATGTACTTGAGCGTTGTGGTTAGGTGTTGTTTATACGTTACGCGACGAGCTTTAGTTGTGTACGGTCCTGGTCTCACTAGAGATAAATATTTCTGTTAAGTCACGTCTGACACTTTGGTACTTAAATTGTCCCCTAAAAAGAACAGAAAATGAAATGACACGGAAATCGCAAAACTGAGTTGCCTTGCGCAATTTTAACTTGTGGCGAAATTTATACAAAAACACCCGTGTACTTAGATCAAAATGCGCGTTAAAGAGCGCTTATGGTCAAAATTAATCCTAACGGTGTAGTTTACATTTATGTCGTAGTAATTTCACGCGAAGCCACATCTTTTTTTCTTTACATTATCTTGAGCGTTTGTGTTGCGTTGTTTATATTGACTGAAGGCAGCGGACATTATTTGGTCCCGTGAAATAACCGGACCTTTGTTCCATTACTGTCGCGCAAGTAATCAATCGAAGAAATTTCCGTGCCGTACAGTTACCTTTGTGTACTGTTACTAAAATAAAAACAAGCGTGTGCGTGTTAAACGTCTCCGTAGCGCTAAAGCGCTGTCAGCCACACAGCTTTCCTCAGTAAACCTATCAACTGTCCGAAATTTCATGGAAAACTGAATAAGAAATGCGAATGAATATTCGAGCACGCAGTGCACAAAGTGCTATTTAAAATCATCGTGCAGGAATACGGGCTTTCTTTTTGTTGAGGGGCATCCAAATGAACAAGAAGTAAATAGTTAATTCAGTCGCGCTATACAGCAGTGCGTATGTGAAACACAACCTAAACATGTACAAATAAAACAACAAGAAAACGTCACCCATTGCGAAAACGCTGACTGTCGCCGAAGGCGAGCAACCCGTTCGTTGGCAGAATGCGCTTCTCTCACAAGTAATTGTAACGTTCGGCGCGCTTCGTGCATTAATTCGGGAATGAAGAGCGCACATATTACCACAAAGCTGCAGTCAACGCATTTTGTTTTCCGGAAATCGGGTCACATCGCTCACAACGAAGCGCTGTAGTGCACGTTTGTATACGCGCGGACAACCGCCTATCCACACTAGCGCGGCGACGGTGCTGCTACCTGTAGCCCGATCTCGCGGCGAATAGGGAACCCAAGCTCAAGTTTGCGGCGCGACGACAGCGCCGCGCCAGCCGCGCTGCGGCTCTGTCGGAAAACTCTGAACCGTCGCGCGGCCGACTCAGCCCCTTTCACGGTAGCGGTAGCGCACGTGCGCTCGCGTTCTTCTCTCGGTGCGGGTAACTGTGGGGCCGTCAGCTCGGCACGTTGAACCGAGAGGCTTGCTGTGCGAAGCTGCGCATTTCCACGATGGCAGAAGCGACCCCGCGGAAGCGCAAGCGTGGTCCGAAGTATTGCGGTTTAGTGGCCAGCCACAACAGTGCAGACAAGGCACACGATTCACGTGTTAAACTATATCGGTTCCCGGGCGTGTCGCACGAGAAATAAAGGCGGCAAGCGTGGATAGCTGACAGCGCTGTCTCGCCTTCTATTTTGGCTGTCTGAGTTCATCGCTTTCGTTCGTTCCGACTACCTGAATCGGTAAGTAACGGGGCGCATGCACGCAGCGACTGCAGTAATGATTACTCGCTGTCTTCTCGCATTGTTAAAGTCCAGTTACGGTTGTAGGTGAAGCAACTTTGTGTTTTGATTCCCCGTGCTCGTGAGACCTACCCGTCGTTGTTGAACGTTCACATTCGCGTTATACCGTTAGCGTTGCGCGGTTGGTTGAATTCAACTGAACTCCGCACATTGTCAGAAGTTCGGCGCCTGCATTTCACGCGTCGGGAAGGCTGCTTTATCACGCCGGAACGGACGTCTGTGCATTTTCAGCAAGCTTTGACATCGTTCTGCAGGTTTGCTTTGTTTTTGTCACTTTATTGGGGTGATATATATTTAAGCCGCTAAATATAACTGGCACTTCATACATGCTTTGCAATTGCAACCTTGAATTAACCACCTTCTGACTTTGTGCGATTTTCTAGCCGCGTTCACGCAACAGGTTTTATACGCCTGTCAAGTCGGTATCATAACAAGAGACTGCAAGCATGACGCGAGAGCCGAAAAAACGAGGCGAGCAGTTCATCTTGCTTCACAGTGGTTGAAGCTCAGCTAGCTGCCTCGCGTCTTAATCGGTGGGTGATTCTCCAGCGGCACGGAGGACTTGACTATAACCTTCTCAGGAAGCAGTGCCATGGCCGTATAATCTTTTTTTCGCACGCCGCAAACGTTTCTTCACGAAAGTACACGGCTGCTACTGTAAGCATGCCATATCAAAACAACAATCATATGATTCGTAGTCCACGCCGCAGAACATCGATAGCGTGTACGGCTTCATTTCGGAGTGCATGTGGACCATTATTCATCTTTAACGTGACAGAATGAGACTTACCTCGAGGTATACGTCCTACACGGTGTAATCGCGACTTGGGAAATGCATTTCGCTTTGAGTCGGGCGTGGTTGTCGTCGATCGTCTGCTCTTCACCGTTAACGTGATTGACGAGCCTTCCTCATTTTATCAAGTTCGCTTTGCGGAAGTGCCAGTCAAGCTTGAAGATCCTTTTGAAGCCGCACTGCACGCGGTACATTGTGAGACGCCGCAAGTGCACCGCGAGAGCTCTGCACGTGCACGGAAGCGAGCGGCAACGCGGTGGCGAGAAGGGAAAACGCTCGCTGATCACGCCCCAGTTTCTCTTTTTCTGCCAGAGATGGCGCTGCCTGTCAAGAGCAGCAGCGCCGCTAAGCGTTGCTTGGGAAGCCTATAGATGAAGAGGACGACGAAGAGAGCGCGCACCGGCCGAGCAACGCGCTAGAAGGTAGAGGCCCATCATGATGGTGATAATTTTCTGGTGACGCCATACGGCGTAACTATAGTGAAGTAGCATAACGAAAAGCTTAACAGCCTTGCTGTAAAACAACTGCAGGTGCCGTCTCGCCATTGGCCGCTGCGGCGGCGCGCCTGTCGCGGCTGCTTCCCGTTGGTCTACGGCGGTGGACTGGTGATGGAATAAAAGCCCTCAGGAACTGAAATTTGGGCGAGTTTGTAGGAACTCACGTTGAACAAGTAGCGCAAAAAACTTTTGGGATCAGCGTTTATATATATATATATATATATATGCGCGTGGATTTCAGAAAAAGTGCTTTAGTTTGAAGTTAGCGCTCGTCTGGTCTTCTTGTTCCTTCTTGGGTCCCTGTCTTTTGCGCTACTTGTTCATCATGAATAAAAGCCTTCTGCAGGACAACAAGTAAAGTTTGAGAGCGGGTCACGTGGTCCTCCGTGTGCTCAGTTCACATTCACCCCGAATGTGCCGGATTTGGCGTTCCTAGTGCATGCCCTTATGAACCCTTCACTTCGATCTCCCTGCGAAAATTTCGGGCACTTGTAAACTGGAGGATATTGGGTCGAATTCAGAAACATTTTCGTTCACGCATGTTTCGTGATTACGGGCCCTAATATGGTTTTGCAGCCTGCATGTAGCCTATAGGCCTCGCTATAGACCTACCTTTTATATACAACGTTGCCCAGGCCGTGAAATAATTTAGCGCTAGAATTGTTCTTTGAAAGCATAGCACAATGGCAGGATCTAATTCTGCGATCCTCGCCGGCGAATTCCCGTCTGCGCATGCGCTCTTTCCTGACGCATGCATGCATGTGCACGCGGCCTCTTTGAGGTTTGCGTCGTACCACTTTACAGGAGGCCTTTGCGCGTATCTGAGGTATAACAGATTTATCCATAAGAATAGCGCTTCAAGTACGCGCGAGTCTGGATTGTGAATGCCTCCCCTTTGCTGCCCGTCTGCCTTCTTTGTCGTTGCGCCCGCATTCATCGGGCCTTGTGTATACAATCTTATCTGTACCTTAGCTCTTTCGGTTATGGTGACTACCCTCATCTCTCAGTGTAATGCGCTTAGAGGTGACCAAACTTCTCTTTTTTCGTTTCCTCTCCCCCTGCGTGGACATTTTTCCTTGTTTTCAGATCCTTGTATTGTACTGCTGAACGCCGCTCTTTCGAAAGGGAGAGGAAACTAACCGGCTGGGCATACCGAGTGTAAGGGGGTGAAATACTCTGAAGGAGACGAAGAAAAACAGATAAAAAAAGTCACAGTTTCACTGCAAGGGCGAAGCAATGAATGCGATAGCAACAACTTGTAGTGTTATACGAAGTGAGGCTGGCAGCTAACTGTTTTGCATCCGATCTCGTGTAACTACAAAACGCTGGTGTGAGAGTATACGGCCGCTCCACGGAGAGATGCTCTTCGCATAGTCACTTCGCGTTGAGAACGCAGCACGTAGAAGGCTGTGATGGCTGTGATGGCTGTGGAGATAGCGCGCGCGCCAGCGACCGCGACCGCGCCCTTAGATTCAAAGTTGCTGCTCGCGCGACACCCCCCCCCCCCCTCCATCGCGTCATTTCATGCTCGTTAATGACGGGCGGGGCGTTTCCTGTCTGCTTCGACGGCAGGCCTCCCGAGCGGGATGATGTCGCATGCACCTTCCAAGCGACGGAAATGGGCCGTCTCGTTTGATCTCTGCTTCGGCCGCGTTCGTCGCCGCCGCTCGCGCGCTTTTACCCGCGGTAGAACATACGATGCGTGGGGGGATCTTATCAATTTGGACTTCATACGGGAGGGACATGACGGCGACGGCAAAAACCCATCGAGACTAATTGCTATCGCAATAATAAAACGAACAACAAGAGCGCGAAAGATGTGCGCATAATAAACGCAGTATAGCGCGAGACAACTTTTTAAGGTCTATCGCAGATTACGCATGTCCGAACTGTTGTCCTAAGAACAAACCCGTATCCGTGGACCTTGCAGAATTAGGTGCTGGTTGTGTTTGAGAATCTAAGCCTCCTTCGATGCATCTCGCCCAAATGATTTTTTGTCTATTCACAAAGCGCACGATGAGCCTGGTCCCTGGGTATGGTGTCCATACCCCGGGCGCACTGCACACGTATTCTAATGACGCATCGAGCACAGACCTCGACCCTGAGCACCGTGGAAGACCTTCTAACACAGCACGAAACGAGACAGACAAGTGCTGACCGGCGACCTTTTCCGCATCCTTTGTCCGGTTTCGTGCTGTTTTCACCTGCTGGAAGACCAGCTAGCCCGCGCTCTCATACCCTACTTCGTGGAGTAGCCATAACTGTTCTACTGAAATCGGCGAAGTCGATCGGAACTCGACTTTATTCCCTTGAACACCATTTTTCTTCCAAGGAAGCTTTTCGTTTTTCCTCCCACTTCGCGGGTTTGACAAACATGCAATTCGTAGATGGCCAAGTGAAGTGGACGTTATCCGCTGTGAAGTTGGCGCTTTTTAAACTACAGTCCAGTAGCACGTTATCTTAAAGGAGTGGTGGCAGAAAATTCGTGAGCCTCTGTTTTTTGCTCTAATCAGTGGCTACTGACTATAGCGGCAACGAAACTCATTTGTCCCAGCGCGGGACGAATGTTTAATTATATGCTGGTATGTTACGACCGGAGGCATATATGTTCCTCCCACTTTGTATGGATGGCTGTTTGGACGATTAAAATGCGCTGCGTACCATCGAAGGTATGGGCATGATTAGGTTGGTTCTCTTCGCAAGGGACGCGTCTCGATCCCGGAGGCAATACAACATCACATATATAGCATCCGCACGTCTCATACCAACAGTTATAGGCAACGAATGCCACCCATACAGCAGCATATAGTTATCGCTAATAATAATAATAATAATATCTAGGGTTTAACGTCCCCAAACCACGATATGATTATGAGAGACGCCGTAGTGGAGGGCTCCTGAAATTTCGACGATCTGCGGTTCTCTAACGTGCACCTAAATCTAAGTACACGGGCCTCAAACATTTTCGCCTCCATCGAAAATGCAGCCGCCGCGGCCGGGATTCGATCCCGCGACCTTCGGGTCAGCAGCCGAACGCCATAATCATTAGACCACCGTTGTGGGGCTATAGTTATCGCTGGACTTTTGCGAGTTCTCCTGCGGTATATATCTCCTCCCTTTCTTTTTCGTCCCAGTCTGGCGGCACCAGAAGCAGAGTGCTTATAATTGGGGACAGCGCAGTAACGTGCAATGACGAAACAGTTACAGAGGCGGTCATTATGGTTCAGTACATATAGGCATGCGCACAGGGGAGGCAGGGGGGGGGGGGGCTGCCCCCCCAATCACCTAAGAGGGAGGGGCGCAAAATCTGCCCCATACATTGACTTAGTAGGGTGGGGGGGGCCGCTGCGATGACCCCCCCCCCCCCTGATGGGGAACCCTGCGCAAGCCTATGGTTCAGTACGCTAATAATATCTGGGTTTTAACGTCCCAAAACCGCGATATGATTATGAGAAACTCCCTAGTGGAGGACTCCGGAAATTTCGACCACCTGGGTTCTTTAACGTGCGCCTAAATCTAAGTACGCGGGCCTCAAACATTTCCGCCTCCATCGAAAATGCAGCCGCCGCGGCCGAGATTCGATCCCGCGATTTTCGGGTATACGGTTCAGTACACTGTCGCTTTGGTATCACATAATGCCATAACATTGATGCTGTATTGTCAGCACGGCACTGCGAAGTCGGCCGCAGACGCGGCGCTGTTTTGCGCTGTGACGAAGCACCGACGCTCCGCGGGCACGTTTGAGTGATCTTGCAGCCAACAGCAGCTCATTAATCGATATTGAGGACTTTGGTGGACAGCTGCGGCACGGTCCGGGGTTTTTTTTCCCTTCCTCCTCCGTGACTAACAATGAAATGTGAGAGGTGCAGGTGCTGAGAGGTGGTATAAGCTGCCGTTGGCGCCATGAAATCTTTCACAGATGTTTTACATGGTCACATGAAGGTAAATGGTGGAGTTGCATCATTATTGCAGCTGACGGACCGGGGACGCACACGAACGCTAACGGAACAGGTGAAGTGCAAACGCAAGGCGGCAGCTGCATGCCCACTGGAACCTATATATGTGCTGCATTATAAACAGAGTTCAAAGTATGCTCGAGGCTGCGCGTCCTGTTCTGCGCGTGTACCGCACCCGCTATCGACAGCTCGAAAATGTGCGTATTAGTGAGGAGTTTGTATTGCCTGACCTATAGCACGTGCACCCAACTGAGACATTGAGTCTGACCCTATATATAGACGGGATCGGGGACGCGGTAACGGTATTATGCATGCTGTTTTTGCCTACGACCTTCACATTTGCAGTGCGTATATATACGAAAAGTTTTTGGGCCAGAGCGTGCATTCCGGTGATGTGTAAAAAAAAACGTGTCCTTCAACAGCGCCCACCCGAGGCTGAATCTGCATGCACAGAGACAACGACGCAAGAACAAGAGGAAGACCGCTCGGTGCTGGTCGTGTTTGACACCCTGTCCTCGTTTTGCGCTGGCTCAATGTACCACCCTCGACTGGGTCGCAGTAAGCACGGTCTTCTCCGGATATGTAAAGTACGCGTCAATGCCATCGTATTAGACAGCGTATCCAAATCCTTTCCTTTGAGTGATGATGTTCAGCGTCACAAATCGAACGCTCCCATCTCCTGCACTACTGAAACTGTCTTAATGAAAGCCAGCAGATTCCCTTCTTTGATTGGTGCTACTGAAACTGGGCGCACAAAGAGCGCTTACAGCGATCTTTTGGTGCCATGTAGATGAAGGTTCTTTTTTCCCCCGATTGTTTTAATAACGAATTGCGCTCTTGAGATCGCGAGAAATGTTATTGCCTCTCGCAGCACCCGATACCGCCTTTGTAAATATGCGTTGAGACAAGCATTTAAACAGTATAGTTAAGCAATCTACTTAATTTGTGATCGTCCTGCGACGGCAGCTCGACCATTCATATACTGTCCGCCGCACCGAAGGGTAAAATAATAGTGAAAAAGTATCTTTGCTTCGGGTATATCTCAGAGTAATTTGTTCCATAAAGTATGCATTTCGCTGTGCGCACATTGTGGCAAGTATCCATCGATAAACAAAAAGAGAAAGCACTAGTTGCATTTACACGCAGTTGGAAGGCAAAAGGACGTTGTCGTTCTCGCCGCTCGAACGCTTGGACGGACGCGGCTGATGAAGCGACGATAGGCGCGCGGATGGCGAGTGTTTTCGCTGGCGCCTCGGCCAATGCGCCGTCCTTCCCGTGCGGGCAGGGCACTTGTGACGCGAAGCGTACGCAGCAGACATGCAATCGCGTGATTCCACCGCTTGCCCTCCAGAGCAGACAGCGCGTTGTTATTGCTTCCCTGCTCGCTGTGTGTGTCGCCGACTTGCTGCTTGTCCTCGAGCACGGTTTCGAGGACAGAAGCTAACTGTTACTACAACAAGCCGTTTGGGCCGTGCATTAACGATTGCGTCTAGCAGGGGTGGACGCTCTGCGCAGGGTTGCCAGGGTAGATTACTTCGCATCAAATTGGCTACTTTCTGAGGCTGTTAGTGGTAAAAATTTTGCCTTGGCTACTTGCCTACTTTTGAGGTGCCTGACCATTCGTAAAAATTGGACATGAATATATGTGCGTCTCATATGTTATGCAGTAAATTTAGCAAGTATTTAGGCTACCGAACGACCACAGCACTTCAAATCTTTTCAAGCTTGCTGGGGAACAGTGCGAAAAACAGGACAAAAGAAGATAGGAGACATACTGGGCTCAAAGTATGCTCGAGGCCGCGCGTCCTGTCGTGTGCGCGTGTACCGCACCCGCTATCGACAGCTGGAAAATGTGCATATTCGCCATACACGTGCACCCTGGCTGGTTCTTGTATCAAAGTGTGAACCAGCCAGCCTAAATGCTTTTACTTTTAAATGCGAAGCATTTCTTAGCGAACTTCTGCGACTTTGAGTGTATCTATGTCTATCTATCTATCTAGCCGCCTGTGCTCTCCTGGCCGTTTCGTTAATCGGATTTATACCAAACTTGCTATGGCATAAGATGACCGTATTACGAAGATAAGTGACTGGTCATAACATGAAAATCATGACATGCATGTCATGAACAGCATGATTTACATTCCATGGCCTTGGGGCTCTTGCGGCGTTAATTTCATGTACACCAAAACTGGTATGGCTTGACAAGAGTTAATGACGAACATAGTGACTGGTCCTAACGTGCAAATCATGACACGCATGTCATGTGCAGCATGATTTACATGACATGGTCTCGGGGCGCTCGCGGCTGTTTAAGTGAATGGATATATACGAAAACTGGTATAACGAGACATTTCTATGTGACGAACATAACTGAACGTGGTAACATGAAAATCATGACATGCATGTCATGTACGACATGATTTACATGCCACGCTCATGGCGCACTCGCGTCCGCTTCGCTCGCTGGATATACACCAAAAATGGTATTGCGCGATGTGACTGTATGAAGAACATGAATAACAGGTGGTAACATGGAAACCATGACATGCATATCATGTATTTCATGATTTACATGCCACGCTCATGGTGCATTCGCGGCCGTTTCGCTAGCTTGATATACACCAAAATTGGTATTGCGCACCGCTACTGTATGACGAACGCAAATGAGAGGTGGTGACATTAAAATCATGAGATGCATGACATGTATGACATGATTTACATGCCACGCTCATGGCGCACTCGTGGCCGTTTCGCTAGATTGATATACACCAAAATTGGTATTGCGCAATGTGACTGTATGAAGAACATGAATAACAGGTGGTAACATGAAAATCATGACATGCATGTTATGTATTTCATGATTTACATGCCATGCTCATGGTTCATTCGCGGCCGTTTCGCTAGCTTGATATACACCAAAATTGGTATTGCGCGATGTGACTGTATGAAGAGCACGAATAACAGTTGGTAACATGAAAACCATGATATGCATGCCATGTATGTCATGATTTACATGCCACGTGCCACGCTCATGGTGCATTCGCGGTCGTTTCGCTAGCTTGATATACACCAAAATTGGTATTGCGCGACGCTACTGTATGACGAACGTAAATGAGAGGTGGTGACAATAAAATCATGATATGCATGACATGTACGACGTGATTTACATGCCACGCTCATGGCGCACTCGTGGCCGTTTCGCTAGATTGGTATTTACCAAAATAGGTATTGCGTGATGTGACTATGAAGAACATGAATAACAGGTGGTAACATGAAAACCATGACATGCATGTCATGTATGTCATGATTTACACGCCACGCTCATGGGGCACTCGCGGCCGTTTCGCTCGCTTGATGTACACCAAAATTGGTATTGCGCGATGTGACTGTATGACGAACATAAATGACAGGTCATAACATGCGAATCATGTTTTGTATGTCATGTACGGTATGATTTACATGACACTGTCATGGTGCTCATCCGGCAGTTGTGTTAACTGGATATACACCAAATTTGGTATGGCATGACACGAGTGCGTGATGGACATAAATGACAGGCCATGCATTGTATATACCAGAATATACGTTTCATTACCATGGTATATACCAGATTGTGGATGCATGCGCGCATGGCAAACATGCGATATATGATGAACTGATGCTATGGTATGACTGATTTCATTTGGCTCAAACACAAACAACGCGATGTATGCAGCTCTTTGCTGGCTGCTTCGCATTACGTCGATTCCCACAGTGCGTGGAATCTGCCGAATTTTTTAAGCTTGTCATTGCTTATCGCAATTCAATGGGAGCGCTTTCATTTCAACCAAATGATCCAAGAGTTTGCATGTGTGAATGGAAAGGGAGCTGGAATCAAAGCGCTGTTTCCTTTCGTCATTTACATTCGTTCTATAATGTTTTTTTTTATATATATGTTCAGAATCTTAAATTTACTAAAAGCATGCTTTGGCAGTGATAACGCCCTCTAATAAAGCAGATCCAATGTTTTCCGTAATGTGGCTCCTTTGTTGGCTGCATTTCTACCTCTGGCCAAAATTGGAAACTTTTTTGGCCACTTTTCGGGATTTTTTGGCTGCATTTCACATTTTAGACCTGGCAACCGTGTTTCTGCGCTGTATGCTTCTGACGCTGTTAGACAAGTATCCTCTGGACTTCCTTCGTCAAGCCTCGTTCATATTCATCTGCCCCGCCACGGTGGTCTAGTGGTTATGGCGCTCGACTGCTGACCCGAAGGTCGCGGGATCGAATCCCGCCCGCGGCGGCTCCATTTTTGATGGAGGCGAAAATGTTTGAGGCCCGTGTACTTAGATTTAGGTGCACGTTAAAGAACCCCAGGTGGTCGAAATTTCCGGAGCCCTCCACTACGGCGTCTCTCATAATCATATCGTGGTTTTGGGACGTTAAACCCCAGATATTATTATTATCATATTCATCTCTCAGTGGCCTCACAGTGTGCTACTGACGTTGGAAGCGACGTGTTTCCGGACGTCGAGAGCGCGGACGTCACAGCTTTGACGTCCGCATTTGGCAGGCTCTTCAGGTGAGAAGATGATTCGGCCATGTGCCAAGTGAAACCGAGAACTACGTCATTAAAAGAGTGCGGTGAGCGTTGGTCTTGGTGACTATAGTGGCAATGTGCTCAGGCAGACAACCATAAACAAATTTTATAGATTATGGCAGTGTACGGACATACAACCACAACGCATTTTCGTTCACTTAGGCGCGATCGCTGTGGCCTTACACGAAAGATGAAACGCTGAGCCGAACTGAAAAAGTGAGAAAGGGTTTCTCGATCGTAAATTCAAATTAACTGCGCAGCAATGACATCGAGACTCGCCATACGGGAGTGTCTGCAGCGAGCAGCCGTTCCTGCCTAAACACTCTTGTGTGGCCCTCGAGCTGGCACTTCAGCGTAAGTTGACGCTGACGCCATTTTTGCTGACGTCACGGGTGCGTTTCCAGCGAGACGCTATAATCTGGCGACCAGACGCCTAATAAATTTTTCATGCGATGCTATCGGTCTGCGCGAGGACTGCAGCAGGACAGAGGTGTGAGCGCCGGCGTTGCGCTTTCACTTACGTCGTCTACTAGTGTACAGAGATATCGCCCGGCGTCCTACGCGACGTAACGCATTGCGCCGACATCGTGCGTAAATAATATACGCCCGAGGTAGTGAAGCGTGCAGCGCGCCGGGAGAGGATCTCAGGGCAGCGGCGCTGTTACTCTCGTTTGACCTCCCTGCGTATGTTGCTTTTCCTCTCGGCAGTCCCGCGAGTGGTTTGGCGGAAATACCAATTGCCCGACACAATCGGCCAGAAATCTCGTCGTAGCAGAAATATCTCTTTTCTCTCTCTCTCTCTCTGCTGCTGCTGCCTGGGGCGAGACAAGCTGCGGAGGCCGTGCTCCTCTCTTTTTACGTTGCCGCCACATCGGGCGCGGATGCGACCGAGAGAGAGAGACGCGCGAAGTTTTGGCAAAGAATTCCTGGTCGCTCTCGAGGCGGCTTGAAGTGCCGCGGGGGCAAGCGGTGCGGCTTGAGCGAAGGTGAAGCGCGCGCCTCCGCAGCGGCCGACTTTCATTTGTCGGATGCGGTCTTTTAATAAGTGCCGAGCATTTCTCGGCGTACACGTGGGCCTGCTTTCCACAGCATTCGGCCTCTAACGGTATACAGTGTTGTGCGCAATTCCTTTTGTAGGTCTTTATGTGATGCGTCGAGTAAACAAAAACAGGTTAAAGTGCGCACGCCGATTGAACGGCACTTGGTCAGTCGACCGTGCTTTCATATGTAACTCAATAGGTGTGCGAACGAAACTAGCGTCATACGTTGAGCTAAAGTTATGCACGGCTGCAAACCTTCGGACTATAGTGGATTGGTCCAATGACAAATGATCACACAGCGGCCACTCTGTGCAGTTTACTGTGCGAGGGATGAATTTCACTTTGTCAGATGGGAAGGCTACACCGCACACAGACCGGTACAAAGTGAAGAAAAACAGAATACAGCGCTGAACTACAACGGATCCTTTATTTAGAAGGAGGAACGCATATATACGCTGAACCAGCCAATGACAGCGCTCTCAAAGCCAAACGCCAACAAAAAAGTAAAACTGAGAATACGACACTCATCATTTTGCACTCAGCCTGTTGCACATCTGCGTGCAAATAGTCAATCTCCTTTTTTGAAAAATGATGGGTATCGAATTCATAGTTTTATGTTTTGTCGGTGTTTGGCTTTGAGAGCGCTGTCATTGGCTGGTTCAGCGTATATACGTTTTGCTCCTTCTAAATAAAGGGTCAGTTGTAGTTCAGCGCTGTGCCCTCTTTCTTCGTCACTCTGTCCCCGCCTGCGTGCGCTGTAATCTTTCTAAGATGAAATGCCAACTAGCCCACTAAGCCAACGTTGTCAGATGTTATGTTTCCTCGCAGAACGCATTCCCAGTTTCACAATATAGCAGCACCTAGATGATGATCTTTCTTTTTCTTTTTTCAGTAATTCGGACCCCTAGTCACAAAACCCTCTTTTGCTATAATTGTTTGTTCGCAAGAGTGAATTTAAACGCTGAAAGTCTTATTAGCGAAAGCGGCTGGTCGCAGGATTGGCTAGAATATTCTCTTACGCCGAATAAACTTGTCGATGAAGGTGGCCCTGCTCGACAGTAAATGGTAAAAAGCACGAGCTAAAGATGGGCGTTCGTGATTCAGTAGCACCTAAAGACCAACACAGTGCCTTATCCAGCCAAGCAGGTGTTTTCCGTCTATAGGTTCCCCTGAGAGTAACGTCATACGATACTTCCCAAACACTTTGGTGGGGTCAGCAAATACGACTTTTGTCTGTTCTCAATTATTAATCGTAGTCAGAACGTCGTCACTGATAGCGATTAGCTGCGCATAAGCTGCGGAGAAATATGACCGTGAGCCATGCTGATTGCGTGAAAGAATTTTGTCCTCATTGATGTTGGCATGCAATGTGCTTATAAATTGTGTGCTCCAGTATGGAAAACGAAATTGCGCTTTATGTGAAATTATTATTTTCCTGCTACCTACTTCGTGTATACACGGATGAATGATTGACCTGAACGATTTTCCAATCACGAGTAACAGCTTACGCATCGATGTTTTTTGGTAAACTATGGCCAAATTGTGTGTCCCTGCGTTTGCTTTTGGCAACGTCAGTGTTACGCACATGATATCTCCGTGGAGCTTTGACAAGCATGCAGAAGCATTGTTATGCAGTTCTACAGATTTAATTGCAATTGTTCTGTAGACAAACAGGCCGTTGTGTCGGTACGAAAACTATTGGCGTCATGAGCGGTCATTGCACGGTTGCTGAGCAAGCTCGCTTACCCTCAACGCAGATCTTTCCACGCGGCTTTCCATGCTCCGGTTTCGCATTTCAGTGGGATTCACCGTAGCGACGGCTGCGTCGAGCGAAATTTCGGCGCATTGTTATCTCTCCTCGCTCTTGTCTCACCAAAGCCATTCACGCAGGGCCGTGGAATAGAGCGGGGCAGATAGGCCGATTGGACGTCATATTTTCACCGTCCTGTGCTCTCTCTTATGGGTGGCAATTCATTACGCTAGCACCAGTCAACCGCGTGTTTGCTCGCGAACAGCGTCGTCAACACCTGATTGGTTGACACCGCGGCGTCTGTACTTAGATATAAGTTTACGTTAAAGAATCCCAGGTGGTCGAAATTTCCGGAACCCTCCACTACTGCGTCCCTCATAATCATATCGGGGTTTTTGGACGTTAAACCCCAACAATTATTATTATTACACCGCGGCGTCCACAGAAGGTGTGTTACACAGGTTCGTAGTTGGTGACGAAATGTGGAGTGAGCACGCGTTGGTCGTTATATATCTGCTCCCGATTCGACGTTTGATGTCACTTTTCCGGCGTCCGTAATGTTCTTAAACGCTTTGGTTTTTTTTTCTTTTTTTAACATGAAAGTATTTTATGCCGGGTTCCACCAAGACTTTCATGACGTATTTCCGTCACGGAAATACGTCAGCAAAATGAACGTCATCAGATGGCAAAGAAAAAAAAAACTAAGAAGTTCCGTTGACCGGAGTCGAAAGCACGACCCCTTGGTTCTAGTACACTGTACCTTGGTCCGCGACGAACGGTGGCGGGCGTTTAGCCCACTGAGCTACCGCCAAACGCATAACAAAGGCTACATGAACGCGCCTTCTTTCTTTCACACTTTCCTCTCTGCTCTTGGATGGATGGACGCTATGAGCGTCCCCTTTGTAACGCGGCGGCGACATGTTGCCACCATGCTCGAAAAAAAAAAGCCCAAGAAACTTCGTTGCCTCCGCAATTAGCTCTGGCAACGCGCCGTTGCTGCGACCGTGCCATTCGGCGCGCTTTCAATTGGAAAAGTGTAATTTCGTCAACGCTTTAGCACACCGCGAGGTGGCAGCTTTAGCCCAAGCCTCGCTGAGAGCGTCCATCCATATCGAAAAATAGCTCTCCGGCGCTCGCCTGGCTGTCGCACCGCGTTTCCAGCTAGGGGGAAGACACGACGCTCGTCGCGTTTCACGACGCTTTGAAAGAGTGCATACCGAGTATCAGTGTTTACTATGTGCTTGTTGATGCCATCTTTGCGCGGGATTCACCATATGCGCTGTCCAGGTATATCTTGACAACTTCAGCTACCGCAAGGGTTAAAGCATGATCATGGGCGTTAGTCCTCGCTACGGAGACGTGCCACTAGGCGTCAACGTGGGTGCGTCCACATCAAGCGGTGCTATATCTGCCAAACAACAATAGACATTGTACAAGCTCTGATATACCAGTGCACTATAAACAATTAACTACTTCTGTGACGACACGCTTCACTTTCGTGTTATACCGATTCCTATGACGGAGGGATCAGCCACCTTTTTTTTTTTTTTTTGATCGTCGTCGGAGGGTCGCCTGTTCGAGCTGGGACGTGTGACCCGTGCTGTGGACGTTTTGTCAAAGTTTTTTGTTTTTCTTTTTTCTCCCTTTCATTCCTTTCGGCGACGCCTATCGATGGGCAACTTCCGTAGCTGTGTCCTCCTTCGTGCATATACTTATGGTTGTCGGCTGCCGATAAGGGCTCTATTCAGAGCAACCGCGCTAACGAACATCCGACGTCCAACGCTTTTTACGGACGCCCTCGATTTCGCGATACTGATGCAAAAGTGAGCACGCGTTCTCATGTCCGTGGCCTGCATTGCTGAAAGATTGCACGCGATGTGGAAAGTGAACGAACCACACGTCGCCGTCTCGGCATGTGTCTCTTTTGACGTGTCACTGCTTATACGTCACTCGCTGTCGGGCTTCTTAGTGTGCAGCTCGAAATAGACTGCGCCCACGCTGGCCAGAGCGAGTGATCTATTTGTGTCCTTGGCATCTACACCCATCATCTTCGGAAGCGCTGGGCGTATTTTGATAACTCGTGACTGACGACTAAGTCAGCTCTTTGCTTTTAATATCGAGACAACTTCAGCGCAGTTTCTGCCGGCCACCGCGCGGCTTAACTGTTCTTATTAAAGCCCGTTCAGGCACGATTTATATATACATTTTTAAGGGTTTTTTTTTGCTTTATTGCTTTATCTTTTATCATACTGTATATTATGCTTCGACGCAAGAAGAAAGCAAAAAAAGAAAAAAAAACGGCACTTACTTGCCAGCCTGTTGTATTACAAAGAAAGGAGAATTCCTGTCCGAAGAGTTTTGCTAATTGCAGCATATCAGTACATTGCTCTGGAAAGCATCTGTTCTGAAATAAGCTTTCTTTCGACTTCCAAAGTGCGCTTCCTAATGTCGGTTCCTGCATGTCGCGCAATCAGTCACAAAGTAAAGGCTATATCCTATATTTTATTCTAAAACCGTGAATTTCGTGCGGCCAATCGTTAAAAGTGTCAAACTAAAGCGCGAAACACATGGGACGGAAAGAAATACGTGGACAACACAAGTGCAGTTGTGCTTTTATGTCGCGGTTGTATTTCGGTTGGTTGTTTCGTTCGAACAATACAGTCCCATGACAATTGAAAGATTTAGTGATCGCCCGCCAGCAAGTATAATGAGGGGTAACGGAGGCACGTCTACAGGGTACTGTAGGTTGGTTTATAACTCTTGGACATTCAGTTCTTTTTTTTTCATAGCATAGACAAGAGATTTGCTATACGTCTAGTTTGTGACGATTATAGGTCGCTACATCAATTACTTTTTGAACGTTATGTGTTGTAAAAACTAATAACGTTATAGCGTATACGTACGGCACAACCTGAGTGCACTGTTGTAAATGTTTGCGTTACTTATGTTGTGTGTTGGTTTTTGGTGCCACGGGCATTTCACTACAACCGTTGTCTTCTCCTTGCAGAATGCTTCTGCTCGAGAGAACAAGGCGAGTCATAATTGTTTTCTTTGTTTGCGTATACCTGTGTTGTCATGCTTTGCTTTGATCCCTGTCCTCTTTCTTTCCTTGCACTTGTTTGTGTTAGTTTATGCGGCATTTCTTTCCTTGACACTGCTGACAATGTCTGACTATGAAACAGTTGACGTGTTTCTTCACCCCGTGTACCAAACCTTAGTCTGACTAACACGTAGACGGCGCCTGTTGCCTGCCTCACGCGCGAATACGAGCGCGTAAAAAAAATGGAAATGCATAGTTCTCAGGGTCATTTTCACACAGAGCATCGTGTTTGTGCTCGTACGACGCCCTCCCCGGCCATTATAGAGGAGCTCTATTGTAACCACTGACGACCACCGCATTTCTCTGCTGAACGGTTTATGTACATTGCCAAGTTACACAGATCTAGACTATACGCGTGCCATTTTACTGAAAGCGGTCGACAATTCCAACCTTTTGTTTTCCACTCGTTCCCCGGCCCTTACTGGCAGCGTGTACGTTTTTGTATGGAATGCTTCCTCCTGTTACGCGTGACTGAGGGGTCTGTGAGGAGGTGGCTCTAGACAAAAAAAAAAAAAAAAAAACTCACGTGAGGGCATAGCGTGGCGAGCAAGTGAAACGAAGCTGGAGGCAAGGGCGAGGCGGAGAGTAACAATACTCTACGTTTTATTACGCGTCATTGTGAATAACAGCCTCGATTGAAATGGTGCGCCGTAGACTTTAAGTCTACGGCACACCGTTTCAAAGTGGTTGTTGCAGGAGACGTTCCACCTACGTGGCATCGCTCGACCGCCGCCAGTAAGTCAGTCGCGTGGTGTCTTTAAAGGGGCCCTGCAGCACTTTTTTCAAGTATCCATCGAATGGCTTCATTAAAGGAGTTTGTTGTCTCACGAAATGACCGCCGCAAAAATTTTTATAATCCGTCAAGTACGAGCGGAGTTAAATTAGTCGCACGCTGTATAATGGCTTTCTCTCGTCCCGACGAGCGCGCCGCTGGAAGCTAAGCGGGGAGGGATGACACGGGGGAAAGAAGCTAGGTCGTCATGACCTTGAACACTTTGTCCTTTTTTCGTCGAACGCGCGGCTCACTTTCAGTGTGATCGTGAGCGCGTGGCGGCCTCCCGCGGCAGTCGCGGCATCTATGCAGTTCGCGATGCTCAAACCAGCCAATGGCCGTGAATGTGGGTATATGGCGCGGTCATTTCGGTATATGTAGGGCTCCGTGTTTTCAGAGTTAATTTTTCTTGAAATTTGGATGGTGTTTATCGGAGTTTATTTTTCGTAAATCGCCATTTCTCCGGAATTCGGAGTTTAACTTTGCATTATTCTCAGTACTCCAGTACTTTAGACGAAATGATAACTGAACACGAAAACATCACAACACACGAAGCATATTTTAGTTGCCTGGAAGGTTTGAACGCGCATAAACATATACACACAAGCACAAATACTTGAATGCGAAACACCTACGTCTGTGCGTATTGCAACCTTAAAGCTTGTTGTATAGACGCAAGCATACTTTAGGAGGTCCGGATGTTCGATGTGGTTTGCCGCAACCCACTGCCGCCAGGGGACTATATATCAAGATGTCTCGCACTCCCGGGGGCCCTGCATATGTTGACGTCTCTCGCTCCGTGCGCGACAAGCCCTTTGTTAAATGTGCGATGAGTGCGGTCTACGAGATACTGTTGACGTGAGACTAAACATGGGCCCAGCATGATACATCGGCCAAACCGGCCGATGTATCATTTTGGCAGCTTAGAACATGCCATTTCGATAAACAACAAAACAGGGTCATATTGGCTGTTAAATTTTGAGTTTTTACTGATAAATCCGTATTGCCAAAAATTTTGCCGGCTAGTGTTTATCGGTTTTTTTTTTTTTTTTTTTCGGATAAATCCGAAAACACGGAGCCCTAGGTGTATGGCATCATTTGTAGAGGGAAGAGGGGACGATTTCTAGCTGACTTTGAAAATTAATAGTAAATTCCTGGCCGCGCGCTGCGCTATAATGTTTGGCTCGCGTGTTCTCAGGAGCCCCGACTACCGATCGGCAGCGTGTTCTGACCATGCTAAAAAAAACTGTTGCAGCTAGGGCCCCCTTAACGCACGCGAATACCTTATACCTATGTAGCGGGCTAAGTCCATGGGGAAGAATGAAGACCACTCCGCTGCACCTGTTGACTCGTTCGGTCGGGTGAAGAACTCCGGGAGGTATAGTTTGAACTGCAGGGATTTCCCTCGGTAGTGGCGGCACACTGCGTTGGACCACGGACATTGACGTGATGAACGGAAGATTGAAAACACGCATGAAGCTCAGTGCACTGCCATGTCATAACCAACCGGCCATGGCATGTCATACCTTGTATATCATGTTATGTCATAACGAACTGGCCAACCGCTGCGCATTATTGGACTCCCGAGGTCGAACGCATACTTTAAAAGATCACTTGCCAGTCTCGCGCATCCGACTCTGGACAAGAGAGGAATAATCATATTAACAGCTCCTTTCTGCAGAATTCGTGTTTGCATAAAGGTAAGCGAGGCTTAATTGCGCTACGCGATCCCTGCAGACGCAACAGTCGTTGGGCAGACGTCGGTGCCCTTTGGCGATCTCTTAATCGATGCTGCTGCTTACATCGGCAATAAACAACCGGCACTCGAGTGGCCATGGTTTGATTGAAGGTCGTGGTGTAGCATGGGCGCAGTGCTATATCTCTAGTATTTGCTTCGCATAACGTCACTTACGGCGTTGATGCTTAGTGCAAGAGTCGCACACTGTGTCTCGGCGCGAGGTTGATGATGATGATGATGATGATGCTCCTTGGATGATGGCACCTACCCACTCAGGGGGATCGGCCAAGAGTCGGGCGGATCATAAAGTCTGAAAATTTTAAGAGCTAATAGACGTTACTGTATCAATTAGAATTAAGCGTTTTTTTAATGAATTTAAGTTTTTGATTGGACCATGTTGCATAACCTCCTAAATGGCCAAATTTTTTATGTCATTATGACAATTTAAACATTATTAGCGGTTGATGTGTCGAATAAGACGATTTGACTCGCATATGAATTTCTCGATAGCACTGCATATATTCCCGTCCGAGTGCCCCAGCACAGAAGCCCCAAATGATAACAGTATAGTTGAAGTAACTGGCAGATCAAGGTGCCGCATTACAATTTCGATGGTTCGTTTTCTGAGAGAGGAAAAACGTCGGCATTCCAGCAAGAAATGTTCGATTGTTTCTGCCTCATTGCAAAAGGAACATGTAGGAGAGATCGCCAGACCAGCTCTGTGCATGTATAAGTTAAGAGTTGGGATCCTACAGCGCAATCTTGTCATTGCTACTTCTATCTGCCTTGTTTTACACCATTTTCTGCTCCAAGGGAACTGAAGGTGTTGAAAATCTGGTGATGAAGCGAGACTAGGAGTAAGCAATGATAAAGCGTGCTTTCTAAATCTGGCCGCAGCGACGAACGCCGTAACTGGAAGTAGATCAAGGACTGGGCCTGCAAGGGAAGCCTTTGCCAAAGTGTCCGCAACTTCATTCAATACTATTCCTTTATGCCCCGGAACCCAAACTAACCGCAGGTTTCGCAAATGCTGTGGACCAAGTGCACGCAATAATCTCAGAGTATGATTCAGCTGGGGTTGTTAAAGCAGAACACAATGATAATGAATCGGTTACTATAGCCACTGAAGTTATGGAGACGGGAAGTTTACGCAGGGCCAAAATGACAGCTAAGAATTCTGCCAAAAATATTGGTGTATGATCAGGGAGTCGATATTTGCCTGAATAACAATCATTGTTTTCCTCTTCTTTTGCGCTCGCATTTGGTCTCAAGACACGCGGAGGGTCATGACGAAATTTCGTTGCCGCGTTAGCTCCCTCAATTTTTACTTAAATAGAGCAGGTTTAGCGATTTCCCCACTGTGCCTCTTCTGCAATCAGGAGGAAACAAACGGTCATTTCTTTTTATCCTGTCGCCGGTTCATGACATTGAGGAAAAGAATCATAGAGCCACCTCTTCGAAAGCTGGGCCTGCAAGTATCAGAGCCGGTTATACTTTCTTTTGGGGCCACCACTCTGGGTTACAGCCACAGGGATGTTTTCTTCGCCATTGAGGAATTCATTCGACTGTCTAAAAGAATATCTATTTAAATTCTGCCTATGTTAAATATTTCATTACCAATAATTGAAACATTAATTCATTATATCAGTTAATAATAGCTCCTACAAACGACACCCTTAAGCTAATATTAGTAAAATTCACCCTCTACTCGGCCAATCCCCTGCATTGGGTGTGAGCCATGCACAGAGGACAACTACAACAACAACAACGCGGAGGGTCGCTTCGCTGAATGGTTCAAGACAAATAATCTACCACAGAAGAGTGGGAGTACGCATGCAAGGCTGTACACATAACACGTACTCGCAACTTTATTGAGAGGATCAATAAGAAATAAACTATTTAAGCGCACCCAGCATTGCACAAAACAAGGCATGCGAGTGTGTAGAACATGAAGTAAACTCACGACACTAAGTCCTCTTCATGATTTTGTACAATGGCTTTGCCTTTAATATGCAGACCGAAAAATGTCCGTGATTAAGGCCGGGAGTGGACGGGTCTGTATGTATATGCTTGCAAAAACACGAGCTGCATTACCACGGCCATAGTTTTCAAAGAGAGCTTGCAGGGAAGCCAGCTCTGTCTGGTTGCTGCCGTGCGTTGCACTTTCACACGTGTGACTTGCTTTTGTCTGAAAAAAAAAGAAAAAAAGACTTGGTTAGTGGCTGAGATCTTCAGTAAATGCAAGCAAAGCACCACGACCATTCAGGCGCCTGCCAAACGAGTTGCGCCTTCGCGTAGAGCGTTCGCAGGCGCGCGCGAGGGTGAGCTCTTTTCGGGGCCTGCGTGACGCCGAGCACGTGCGTCGCGCTCCAACGTGTCGGCCTGTGCGGTGGCTCTCGCTGTCACGATGCGCGCCCCCTGCTCCCTCATCGAGGCATCCTGCGTCGGAGACGTCACCCGGATTTCTCCGCCGGCTGTCCTCACACAACGCCGGAACCAACAGCGGAAACGGTCCTATTCACCGGCTGCTCCTTGGTCTGGTTCGTCCGGGAGCAGTGACTGTTAATATCGGAGGAACCCCGTTCCTTCCGCTGATTGCACCTTCGTAATGAATAAGGTAACGAGTGCTTAAAATGTCGGAAGGGGCTTTACGTTTTCGCTTCTGCATAGGATAATTCTTTACGCACATAAGCATTACGATGAAAGACACGTCGTCGGCGACTTGTTCTCTCTGAGCGATCATGTGGGCTTCGCGCCGCGCTTTTGATTTATGACCACCGTCGTACCGGTAGAAGTCTGCAGAGGCAAAAATCACAAATTATTTAATTAGTTAACGTGCTTCGGTAAACTGATCCCGGCTCACCTGCTTATAAAGTTGCAGCCTGCCTAAATGCACAAGAAGCCTAATTGTGCAGGCTGGGTTGAAGAACCGATATGTCATCATCAGGACTACATCCCTGCGCACTCAGGCGCTAGGTATTGATCCACTGTAACAAGATGTTTGACCACAGCAGCTTGATTAATTGATGATTAACCGTTTGGCTGTTTTCGGGGGGAATAAATATTTAGAGGGCATTGAAAAGGTGAACAAGCGAAGCACATTTAGTGGCTGAAAACACCTGCACGAATCAAAACATTTCTTAAGTGTGCTTGCAATAACTGATATTAGGGTATATCAGCCGTGGATATATATGGGCGGAGGCCAGCCGCCAGTGCAAAAAGAAAAAAAAAAAAAGAAGGGGGGGGGGGGAAGAGAAAACGCGATATAATTCGCTTAAACAGATTCACCGGATTCGTCTTGGGGTGGCCTTCGCAAGACGTTATACACATTTCATCGGCTGCAATGACACCGGTCCCAATTGTGACCACTGTCAAGTGCCAGCAACACTTGAGCGCATATTTTCTATCTACCCAGCACATGCACTTGACCGACCGAAAATGGTTTCCGCGACTGAACTCTGGTTTCCGCGACTGAACTCTGGGAGTGCTTGACTCCCCCACCCAACACCCAAAACGGGCAGATACCCGAAGAGATCGACAAGAAGATCACCAGCGAGGAGTACGAAACTCAACGGGACACAGTTCGGCACGTCCTCGAACTCCTGGACCTGCAGAAACCCGGCACGACGGACCGCTCGCAGGACGTCAGCTAGGGGAATCCAGGACCTCGGTTACCAACATGCAGAAAAAAAAAAAAACACGAGCAAGCCTACCCACAGAGACAAGGTCCAGCACGTGACATGCCACCCTCGCAGCGCGAGGGGCTTCCTTCGCGGCTGAGAGGCTCGCATGCACGCAGGAGTCTCCACCATCCCATTCCCCTCTCCTTGTTCTTTTCTTTCTTTTTTTTTTGCCGGATCGTTCAATAAAGTTGTTCACTCACTCACTCACCGCGACTGAACGATTTTATAATAGGCGATTAACTGATGAGGTTGTGTTGGGCCCTTGGCCTGACGCCAACAGTGCAACTGTGGTCGTACGAGCGGTCACAGCTTCCCTGCAGGCCACTGGACTGGAGGCGCGGCTATAGCACAGGGCCATCTTGACGGGACTGTACATACTCACTTCCCTAACTTACCATCCATCACACTTTTTCCTCCCCTTTCCAGCTCCCGCGTTGTAAAGTAGCTGGCTAGCGCATACTATCGCTCAGGCCGACCTCTCTGCCTTTCTGTAAGTAAACCTCTCTCTCTCTCTCCCCCATACACATCAGGAGACGGAGGAGTGAAGCTTAGAAACAAAATTAAGAATGACATTCTGTGAGACACAGCCTGTGTGTTTGTGTTTTGATGTTGAAAACAAATTAACTGCAAGGTCTCCTCAAAATTCTAATACTCAGAAGAATGGCATACTCATTCTGCGCTGTCGTAGAAGTGCACCGACCTCAGTGATCCTTTAAAACCTTCCCATGCATTCTCCCGCCTGCACCCGCAATATTCTTATTCCCTCCCTCTTTTCCGTTTTCTATTCCATTTTACCGTAAGCCAGTGTAGGGTAACGAACGAACGCTTGTCCTTTCCTTTCCCTCTCGTCCTCTCTGCGCACACCAGGCCCGTAGCCAGGAATTTTTTCGGGGGGGGGGGGGGGGGGGCACTTGCTGAAGGCCCTGATTATTTGAGGAAAGCATCTATTTTCATTATTTATGTTCGGTAAAACAAAATTTGGCAAAATTCGGGGGGGGGGGGGGGGGATCGGGCTCTTAGGGCACCCCTTCCCTTGGCTACGGGCCTGACGCACACTGTGAGATCCATGACATGCGTCCTATGTCACATAGGCCAAACGCAGTCGGGTCTAAGGACAAACAAGCTTCTGCCAGCGAAAGGCTGACGCTTAAATTTGGCCTAAGCTCTCTGAGCCACATGCACCTAATTAGTGACATCAGACTTCGACAGTAAGGAACACTTCGTATGTTCCTTATAAATTGACGGATGGAGATAATAAACAAGTCGTCGCCATGGTCAGTTGTTCCTGGACAAGATGCAGACAGCGGTAGCTCGAAGCACGTTCCAAATGGTGGATGCCATCAATCCAGTTCTCGCAAACTTTCTGAAGTCCATTGGTGGAGAACACTGTGGTTTCATCGTCAAGATTTGGGGTCCATGAGACGCACGCATCACAGTTGCGGAAAGCAACGAAACCGCTGCTGCTGTAATTTCTGAATGCCACGGGACCGACTGACCGTATGTGTCGCCAAGCACAGAACCGACTACATTCTTCATGGCAGGATAACCAACCGAGCTCATTAACCTCCCTGCCTTCCTTCTCTCTCTCCCTCTCTACACGTTTGCTGCACGCATTTAAGTTTCTGTGTTCATATATATATATATATATATATATATATATATATATATATATATATATATATATATATATATATATATATATATATATATATACACGGTGCACTGTGTGTGCGTGCGTGCGTGTGTGTGTGTGTGTGTGTGTGTGTGTGTGTGTGTGTGTGTGTGTGTGTGTGTGTGTGTGTGTGTGTGTGTGTGTGTGTGTGTGTGTGTGCGTTTTAGACAATACAGAATTTCTATAAAAATGTTATGACAGTCAGGCGTCTGTCGTCTTCGCACAGGAACTCTACGTCGAGGCGGAATACTGTTCCGCACCTAAAGTTGTCTTGAAATGATTGATTAAGAAATACTCGTTAATTAACTTTTTAATTATTAACTTGAGAACAGTTTATACGGAAAAGTTGTAGGACGTGACAATTTATGGCATACCCATTTTCTTAGGATCCCAAAAAACACGTAATTTTAGAAATTAATAATCGAAATTCAAGGTCCCAATCGAGGCGGTATCGAAACTGAGCGCGCAGGGCGCGCAGGAAATGCCGTCGTTGTGTTACTTTAGACAGAACTTGACGTGACGAACTTTGAAAAAAGGCGCGTCGCAACAGAATCTGGTCAAGAAAAACGACAAGTCCTCTCAAGTACACAAGTGGACCGCTTATTCTTTGCGTTTGATGCGTAATGCTCATCTATTTCTTTCTTAAACTCTAAATAAGCGCGAATAACTCTGTCGCTTGTATGCGACCCCCCCCCCCCTAGTTTTACGCTGCTATAGAGCTAAAGAAAGAAGTGGAAATTGCGGATTTCCTGGGTGCACCGCTAAGAATCAGGTAATCACGAAACATTTATGCGCAGCAAGTGAAATTTTATCTATATACGCAAGCTACCTATATACGTAAGTAAACAGGCGTAATACGGGAAAGAAGCTGGTACACGAGTGTCTACGTTGACTCTCCTGCCGTGTCGTTCAGCTATGTTTTGTGTACAGAGTAGTGATGCAGAACTATCGGTAAATCGACTATCGATAGCATCGATAGTTTCCAAGAAACTATCGATAGTGTAAACAAACTATCGATAGTACTACTATCAATAAACTATCGATAGTCGAATCGGTGGTAGCATCAATATATTGCTAGCGATATGCGTGTTTATTCCTTCGTTTTCATGTATTCAGTTTCGCCCACAAACTGTAAGCAGCGCTTGACGCATACCGTGCCGCAATGTTTGAGAAGCTTCGCGATTGTTTGACATTTTAAGGTTACGCGCCGAACGCGAATATTCAAGTTTATTCTAGAGCTTACAACCAGCGATAACGTTCGAAGGTTTGATGACTGATGTATAAAAGACGAAGCGTTCCATCGATTATCAGATTACTAGACGGCCGGCGGCTGTTCTCGCCGCTATCAGTGCGCAGCGTGTATCGCTTGTATTCTGAGTTTTGATTTTCTGGGCACAAGTTCGACCAAATAAAGAACTTCGAATTTCCCAGCCTTGCTGCAGCATTCTCCACCGTCACAACTACCTGACAAACTATCCATAGTGGTGCGAATAACGATGCTGTTGTTGGCTGGCCAAATTGCCAAAATATTAGCGACAGCCTACTATCAGCTTCGCTTAATTTATGAGCGAAATTTTGGCGAGAGAAATTATTTGCGCAGTGAAAATGGCGGCATATGTCCATCAATACATTCATATTTAAAAGCAACCAGTTACATCTTACAATTAACAAACTTAGTTCTTTATATTTTTTTTTATTTTGAAATCATAAAATGCAATAAAAATCTGAAGCCGCGCAGTCCACCCCATGTAACGGCTTCCTTTCCGCTAAAGCTGAATAGTTTGACTTTATGATCATGTGTAAGCGAATCACTCTGGTGAAGAACACTAGTATGTCAACTTTCTTGCCCTTCAGCCTGCTCCTCCGACTCCACTATGTACCACGCGCGCGGCGAACCAAGATTATTCTCCAATGAGTTCGCGCTGTTAATTTTAACTATCGATAGTACCTACTATCGATAGCGCTATCGATAGTATCTTTTACCATCGATAGTTCGATAGTGACTCAGCTATCGATAGTATCGATAGTACTATCGATAGTTCTGCATCACTAGTACAGAGGCCTACGAATACCGTGTGCTACGTTTTTCTCACGACTCATATGGCGAGCACAGGACAACGCGTCCCCGTGTGAAAGATCCCCGTGCTCTCTCTATTCATGTTTAGTGCTGCTAGAACATGCGCTCTGTAGTGGTTACGGTTATGTTTGTGTACAGTTCGAACGCTCTGCGCCGGACAACTTTCCCACGTGAACGGTGCTGTCTGTCTGCAGCCAGTCACACGTGACATGAGAGCTCGGTAATCAGAAGCCGACGCATCTTGCACAGTGTTGCGCGGGCGAAACTCGACTTCGTTTTTTCAGGAGCGACGGACTTCGCATTCAGTGCGCAGCGCGTTGTTTGTGCACGTGATGCACCAGTGGAGCCGCTCCCGTTGGCGCATGCGCATTGTGTACGCTGATGAGTTACCCCGGGAAATCAAGGGCGAGAATCTTCAATCTCCACTTTAACCGTGGCTGGCATCCAGCAAAATAATTCGAAAATAGCAGTGCCCGATTTCTCCTCTGTCACACCAACAAGTCTTGTTATCCTTATATTGGAAGATAAATTAATATTAAACAATTGCGAATAGTGATATTGGAAATCGAGTACGAATCGCAAAGAATATATTCAGTTTATATTCTAGAGAAGATAAGGAAAACAATGTTTATGGGAATAAAGATTATGAAGAAGATAGGGAGATTGTGAGCACATACATACATACCCTCCTGAGTCCCGGGTTAAAGTTAGGCGCACGAATTTTTTTCAGAAAGTTCAGTATAGCTCGAATAGACCACGTAGGCAAAAAGTGTTAAAGCTTAGCTTAGTAAAAGTTGGGGTGTGTATGCGGTGCAATGTCGAATATTTTGGACATCAGGAGTTGAATTGGTCCTGATGCCCAATATATTGGACATCAGGACCAAATAACGCACTTAAAGGGTACTTTAAAAATCATAGGGTACTTAAGAATGATAAGCAAGCAAACAAACTTCAGAAATGACAGCCAAATCATGTAGTTTGACGAGTGCGGCCGTAGAACACGCCACTGCTGACCGCTGCCATTTTGGACTAGTATTCGAGACGCGCCGCTGCATTAATTTTGCCCACACTTGACTCAGGGCGCCAGTAGACGTTGAAAAAACTAAAAAAAATAGTTTTTAACGCAAATAGTGGGTGCTGGGGTTGGAGCAGGCGACAACGAGTTGTCCAATGTATTGGACGATTCCCCATAGCCGGGACTCAAGAGAATACATACATACATACATACATACATACATACATACATACATACATACATACATACATACATACATACATACATACATACATACATACATACATACATACATACATACATACATACATACATACATACATACATACATACATACATACATACATACGAATATTGTTTTGTGCCATTGAGGGCCCCACGTGGGAGACCTAAAGCCCAGTCGGCGAAAGCTCTGCCGGACCATCAATAAAGTTGTTACCAACCAACCAAAATTGAGGGATATGACCAACAGACAGACAGACAGACAGACAGACAGATAGACAGACAGACAGATGAATTTTATTTGTGTCCTGGGAAGAGGGTTCCTGAAATACTACCGAGGCCATCACCCGCGACGTGGTCGCGAGCCAAAGGTTCCCGATCGCTTCACAGGCTTCCTGGACCGCCCGTAGTTGCTGTGCAAGGTCTGGACTTGCGATGCACATTAAGAAGTCCGTCTCGTTGACGTGATGCTTCCTTGTGGAAACACGCATCAGATGAGGAAAGGTTGCGAGTTGATCGCATGTCGAGCAGTTGGGTGAAATGTCCGTATACACGGCCATAGTGGCCAGCGACGGGAAGGACCTAGTCGGGAGTCGGAGGGCTACCTCTTGCCTCCTGGTTAGCTCTCTGTGCGGATCCGGAAGGGATCAAATTTTTTAATTTTTTATTTTCTATTTTCTCTTTTTTAATCGAAATTTTAGTACATTTTGTTCTTTTATCTAATTTATCGATTTTGGCCTGCGATACTGAGGTGGTGCAGGCAGGGCATAGTTTTTTTTAATTTACATTTCATTTATTTTCGCCCAACTCCACTTTAATGTAATGCCTATAGTCTGTAGCGCGAAGTTATCTCGTGAAATGTGGTCAACGGGTCCCCGTCGGCGCCACCGCCACTCCCCTTCCCCGCAGTGTGCGGGGGGCTTGTTTGCCCGGGGCGGAGAATGAGTCCTCGCGCCCGACCGTGAGCCATTTCGTTGGGGTTGGCGATACCGTCAACGGAGGCGCCCATGCGGGCGGGAAACCACGTCACCTCGTGAAGGAATACTGTGTTGTAAGAATGCTGTGAGCAGCCAAAGAGATTTGGTTGGCGTCAAACGACCTGACGGCCGTCATGGAATCAGGAAAGAAAGGGTGGATCTCTAGTCGTTAGCGCCAGAGAGATGGCGACCTGTTCGGACACCCCGACGGACTTCCGCACTAACGGTGCGGCCGCTCATGTCTACCACGGCGGCCACGAAGCTAAAAGTCCCGAATGAGATGCGTGTACGAAGAGCGCGTTTTCTCTTCTGCTGTTTAACTTAGAGAGGAAGGCCCGCGCTCTCCTTAACCCTGATTATGTACCGGATTCATATTTCGTGGAAGTGAACAAGGTCCCAAAATTTTCGCTTCAGGAAATATTTTACTGGATTCCATACGGCTACGGTCTGTAGAGAGATGCGCTGGATGTCGCATTCAAGGCCAAATGCACAACAGGCGTTTAATAGTTTCTTCAGGGACACATGTGTTTCACATTGGTGTCAAGATAGTTTAAGGAAGACGCATTTGTAAGTGCCACATTAATCCTTGTGGGCTGAGGCATAAAAGGCTCCACAGTATACGTCTGCGCCTATTGAATTGAAATAATATGGGTGCCTTCTTGCCTTTTTGAAACTGCCTTTTTGAGTTTACGTTACAGTCAGGAATGGCCCCATTTTGATTCCAACTGTTTTAGAAGTTAAAGATACTTAGGGGGCGCGCTTTACGCTCCCGTGAAATTTAGCCCAGTTTCGGTTCCGGCATTTGGCTCTTTTTGAAAAAAAAAACGCCATATATATATATATATATATATATATATATATATATATATATATATGGCGTTTTTTTTTCAAAAATATATATATATATATATATATCTATATATATATAATATATATATATATATATATATATATATATATATATATATATATATATATACCGGACCGTGGTGAAAAGAGCGGCCGCCGGCTTCACAGTGCGTCGGTATCTGTCACGGCGGCACACGGCAAGGAAGCGCCGTCGTCCCTGATAAGTGATAGCATGGTGATAGGTTGACGGTCCGCGCGCACGGTTGTTTCGCTCGAAGCACAGTTAAGAGCGCTGCAATACGGTAGCGCATGAGCGCTGTCACGTGGATTTATTTCATATTTTGTGGGCTTTCTTTGAACGCCGGAAAAGGTAAACACGCAGCATGTACGTTGCCACAAAAAATTGGGTCAATCATTTTGGAATGCCCTCTACGACGCAACGAAACGCACTTGACCCTGAAGTGAATATTAAAAATTTTGCGTTAGTGGTCTTAGTTAACTCATTAAGCGCAATATAAAAATACCCTAACGAGCGCCAGATAACAGCAAACCATACGTCGTTGGTTTCATTTTAGGGCGGTTTTGCACTTTTTTTTAATCCTTGGGTTCTTTTTATGTGAAACAGCCCGTATATAAGTATATATATCACGTATTTATTACGTTGTCTGTACAACGCCTTCACAACCCATATCATTGGGGTTAGCAGTACTTCAAGTAAATAAATAAATAAATAAACTTACTTGGGCGTAACGTATGAGGCAGCCTAATGAGACTCGCTTCATACATCATCTCCCCAAACGAGCGTATAGCAGACGCAGAGTTATAACCGTCAGATGATTTAAAGCAGTTGAAACAACGATAGGTTCATTAGTTGTCTGAGCCAATCACTCTACTTTGGGCGGGCTGATCGCAGAAGAGAGAAGGCGAAAACAATGCTGCCAAGGCCACCTTTCATGAAAAAGGGAGGGCGCATTCAAAGCCATTGTCACGAGCAGTACAAGTTGTCGTGTCGCAGCGCGTGAGCTATTCATGGGAAGAGAGTGCACACGCGACCGTTTCCGCAGTATATTCTTGGCAGAGTGGCCAACCCTTACAGAAATGGGCTTAGACAGTCTATAGACGGTCTACATACATTTTTAGACAGTCTATAGGCTGTCTACATGCATTTTTGTACGGGAATGGTTCGGTTCGTTCGTTACAATGGCGAACTGCGGGTGGACATTGGACCTATGTCTCCTTCAAGAAGGTATATGCACGCTTGATTAGCTCTCGCGACGTGAGCATATAGTTCGCTGTAGTCGAGCGTCCATATTCATGCTTTTGCATACCTCCGAGTGCTGTTGAATGCGCTGTCGCAAAACAGCGCATGCTGGCGAATGTAAGGGCAACGCCGAGTGTGCGAGGCGTTATCGTGCAGAAGGCGTCGGCAACTTGAAGAACCCTCGTCGCCGCGAAACGAACGATACGGCGTCTGAACACCAGCAGGCGAAATTACCTCCGCGCGACGATCATCACGACGTCGCTCGTACGCGTGGCTGGCCAGTTATTACATATCTTTACCGGTGGGCAAGTGGCGCTGGAGTGGCGGCATTAAGAAACACCTCGATCAACGCATCCTACAGACGTGTGACCATGTCTCAAGGCGACGGCAGCTTATGACAGTGGCCCTGTAAATAATGAAAAGGAGCCACGAGTGTGGATTCACACGCGCTGCAGGAAGCGCGATGTTTTTTTTCATCGCCATCAAATCGCGATACCTTCATACGACGCTGTGTAGTACCGGCTCACCAACTCTTGTCTGTGCTCCACTATATAAGCCACGCTGGCCTCACTCGATAGCTTAGTAGGCCGCGTGGGGATCGGCGTGTGTCCACGCGTCTGCTGCTTTCCCCGCGCAGCACCTTTGAAGGTCGCCCGCTCTATCTGCAGACAGGCCACTCGTGAAACTTAATTGAAGGAAATTGAATCTCGGTCGCATAACGAAATAGAGAAGAAAAAAAAAACTGATTTTGTCTTCGCTGCGTGGCGTTCACTTCTTCAGTCAGGTTGCGTAGCTCCGACGAATGCGGACAATCTCTCCGTTTTCTTTTCCTTTTTTTTTTTTTTTCTTGTTTGACCTCCACGCCTATAGCTGTCGAGGTATCTCGCGGCGACTGCTGCTTGTGTCCGGAGTGTTGGATAGCAATGCGCGGGCGATAGCCGGTCTGCCCGAGACATGCAGTTTTGCATCGTGGCTCCCGCCAGGGTTGCCAATGGTGGCTACTTTTCGCCAAATTGGCGAATTTGAGAGGCCCGTGGCGACCTAAAATTACGAATGGCGACATGGCGAATTTTTGGCGATTTTCGGCTTATGTCTCCACGGAGTTATGCATCCTAAGCTCAGTGTCTTCCCAACGATTGAGCGGCAACATTCTCTGTATTTTTCTTGGGTTTAGACCCACGAGTAGTATGTGCATATTACGCGTCATTCGGTATGTCCGTCCTGTAACTCGTGTGTATCTCCTCAATTCATCTAGATGCAGGAGGTACTGGAATGTCCCTCAGCGACATTCTAGCAAAATGTAAGTCAGCGGACTGCCTTGCAAACCGCGAGGGGGCAGTGTTTGACTATAAGTTTATGGCTTTAGGTGCTTTAAGCTTCTCTAAAGTTTCGCTTCTGAAGGGGCTAGACGACGGGTTGGCCGCCTGTTCCGACCATGTCTTCCGCCAAATCTCCAACTGTTCTGAATAGCTTGGCGACTTATTCACTGTTGCAGTACCCCCAATTCAGCTCGTAAAGACTGTTTTGGAATAGCGAAGAAAGGCGGATACGCGGCTATTCGTGCAATAAAAAATATTTATTGAGGCATTTTCCACTGTTCTCGGTGAGCGTGTGCAATGAAAACAATTGCTATGTAACGTTTTACACTGTCTACCTGATCATTAATAACGCATCAGATTGCCGCGTGTAGATATAGGTGACTATAAGAAAGGGTCAGTGGCGTCTGGTATCATATTAGTTCACACTGAAAAGGTGTAAGACTCACTAATGATCGGTTCCTGTAAGAATGCTGTCGTGTTACCTTCAATAAACCTTTTAATACTTTTAATTCATATAAGGGTACGTAAAGCTGTCTACAAACAACGCTTTCACGGTTTTCGCCCAAGGTTTACCACACCTTTACCTTTGAAACGAGCGGACAGGGATGGAACGATATCATGAGCGTTTCATTCATCCACCCTTGCGCCACCACGCACATCTTGCGGCTAGTCGGCGAAGTAGCACTATGCACTCCCATGGTGAAGCGGGCGAAACGACTGGCATTGAGAAACGTCAACATAATTTCAGGGTCTTGGATGGTACTGTATTCTACGGGGCTATACGTGAGTGGAAACTTTTATTACTAGGTATGCCGCGCATATCTAGAATGGCGACTTCTTTGGTGACATTTGTAAAAAAATGGCGACTTTTGGCGACTTTTTGCTCTTCGTTTGGCGACATTTACTCGAAAATCAGTGGCAACGCTGGCTCCCGCTGTCTTGGTCGGGTGTGAAATCGTGTGTCATTAAATGAGCTTGCCAGCCAGACGTTGATTGGGTCCTGCGCTAACAGGGTGGCTTATCGACAACGCTGCGCACGCACGGCTCTTCGGAGCAAGCATGCTTCCCAGTGATTGAGCCGCATAAACAAAAAACGCTCTTACTTTCCTCTTCGCTTCGACTTGGTGTGCTCTATTCTGTCCTCCGCCCTTCATGGCGATCGGTATGTGCACAGCGCACACTCGAGAACGACACGACAGTTCTTGTGTTTGCGCTGTTTTATACCCTCCACCATGAGCCAAATACAGCTAGCCCGACTTGCATTTCTAACTCTCGGCCCTTTGCGTATAAAAAACGATGATTTGTTAAGCCACTTCGTTTCCAAGCATTAGGAATCTCAAGGATGCCAGGAAATAATCAGAGAAGGGCAAAAGTGGAGCGTCTAGAAAGAAAGAAAGTTGCTATTTTGATCGTGCACTGAGCGTATAAGGCCAGCCACTTTCCTTACCGAGTGTTCACATTGCCTTTACTGGGTAAGCAGAGACGTCAGTCGCATATCTTTTTTGGAGATGGGGAAATGCTCTTTTAATGGAATGCGGAGAGCTAGCCGGCTGCGCATTCGCTCAGGGACGTCGAAGAACTTTCCGCAAGAGAATACACGAAGCTAGCTGGCTTCTCTATACTGTTTTTGAACAGTCCGTGGTTTTAACAAAAAAAAGAAAGTTCGGCTCGAACTGCGTTATTGTGCTTACTGCTCTGGTTCATTGATTAAAAAGTAAAAAAAAAAAAAAAAGAAGAACCAGCGTACCATAATGTGCGCCACGCTGTGGTGCCTTAGCGGCTATGGCGTTGCGCTGCCAAGCACGAGGTCGTGGGTTCGATTCCGCGGGCCGCAGCGTCCCCATTTCAATGGGGACGACATAACAGAACGTTATTGTACGTGTAGATTTATACACGCACGTTAAACAACACTGGGTGTTTGAAATTAGTTCGAAGGCTTCCACTGTGGTGTTCCTCGGTACCAAGCAATTATGTGGGCAGTTTCGCGACGTGGAACCCCGAAATAAAAATATTTAATCTGGTGTGCGTTTCTTACTGCTGTGACCATCAATACATGTTCATTCATGTTGGCAAGGTCTCAATCTCGTTCTTAGTGTACGTGTTCAAATGTGACCTAAAGCATGTTTCTGGTTTCTTTTTTTTTCTTTTTTTTTGCCTTGGTTGAGTGCTATAAAAGAATGTATGCCTCAGTCAGAAGCTATAGATGACTCACCCGTTCTTGAACGAGCTTCACTGCAAATATCACTCCAATAACTGACAGTGTGTTTGTTGATATTACGTCCTGGCGACACAGTCAGGGGCGTAGCCAGAAATTTTTTCGGGGGGTAGGGAGGGGGCGACCCCTATTTGTGTATGTCCGTGCATGTGTTTGCATGAGCGCGCGTATAATACACATACAAAGTGTATTATACGCGCGCTGACGCGGCACTGACTAACACTCCTAGGTTCAAATGCACATTGTTATGACCGGCTGTCGGTGGCGAAGCACTGACCAAGAGAATCGGCGGACGAGGCGTTCTCACGCTGCTAGAACACCTGTATCCTTCCTGGAAACGAAATTCCTGGGACGGCGAGTGACCAACAATGGGCAGAATCTCGGCCTCAAAGTCTGGGACGGCGATGCCGGAGACAATGGACCACCTGGGCTTGGCTTGGTACGCTGCCGAAACCACCTGACGGGTATGTTTGGACGGGAGTCTCCGCAACCCTTTCGCTGCGTCGGGAAAAGATCTGCATGGGCAAGCACGAGGAACCTGTTCTGCTTCTCCCCACCTGCGTGCCGACAACCGCCGGACTCTTGCCGCTTCAAGTGTGCCATGACCCCTCCGCGACAGTGAAATGGACTGTGCCATGGTGGGAGGTGTCGTGTGTGTGATTGGTGGTCATCAAGAAGGAGGAGCCAAACTGAGGGGTTAAAACGACGGTGCTGAGTGAGAAAGGGGGCTCTGAGCCCTCGGTAACAGGCTCATCCAATTCGCTCGTCACTGAACTCTTTCCTTGTAACGATGTAATTGAGTGTTCAAAAAGTGCCAGTAAACTTGTTATTGTTTTCCCAACTTGCTAGTATCAGTTCCTCAACCCGGAGACTCGACTACGCTACCAAACGGAGTCCGGATACGACGCTGCCCTCTCGTAGCAACATCATGGTTGTCGAGAAGGGACGGATCCAAATACACCGGCACGACAACTGGAGTCAGCGGTGGGATTGATCCAAAAACCCGGTCGCAACAACATATATACCCCAAAAAGTGGACGGGAGGATGACCGGTGCCGTAGCTCAGTGGTAGAGCATCGGACGCGTTATTCGAAGGTCGCAGGTTCGGTCCCTGCCGGCGGGCAAGTTATCTTTTCGTCCACTTTGCTTTCTTCACATTTATATCCTAATTACTACAAATAACATCCCCTATACTTTCCTTTACATTATTGTCTGGTAGTTCTAATTAATACTGTGTCTAACAAAGAAAAACGAACCCTTAAAAGTAATCTTCTTTCCTACATACAAAGTGTTAAAATTTACGGGGTGTGGAAAGTGGGGGTGGGAGGTGTTTGCAACTCCCAAGCAACCGCCCCCCCCCCCCCCCGACTACGCGACTGAACAGAGTGACCTATAAGAGACGCCATATTGGAGGGTTCTGGAATAATTTTGGGCTGCATGGTATTTTAATACCTGAATGTAAACAACATAAGTATACGAACGTTTTTGCATTCTGCCCCGCCACGGTGGTCTATAGTGGTTATGGCGCTCGACTGCTGACCCGAAGGTCGCGGGATCGAATCCCGGCCGCGGCGGCTGCATTTTCGATGGACGCGAAAATGTTTGAGGCCCGTGTACTTAGATTTAGCTGCACGTTAAAGAACCTCAGGTGGTCGAAATTTCCGGAGCCCTCCACTACGCGTCCCTCATAATCATATCGTGGGTTTGGGACGTTAGCCACAGATATTAAATTAAATTTTTGGATTCTGTACCCCCTTGAGAGTGCAGCCGCCATGGAGGGAAATCAAGTCTGCAACTGCGTTCTCGGCAGCAGAAAACCACAGAGCTATAAGTACTTTGGCGCGAGTAATTAGCTACAAGCTGTTGCGTTCCGTAACATTTCCATTTAGACTTCGTAGCGCTCTTTGTGGCGCATAATTTCATCGCTGTCCTCATTATTACTACACACACACACACACACACACACACACACACACACACACACACACACACACACACACACACACACACACACACACACACACACACACACACACACACACACACACACACACACACACACACACACACATATATATATATATATATATATATATATATATAACGATTGCGCCAGTTAGTGTACATATAACATATTAGGTGGTCAATAAACGTGCGATCCTGGCGTCATCTTTATTATTAATTGGTCTGACTGCAATCGCCGTACCTACAGTGTCAGGCCTCGACATTGTCATCAGAGAGGTATCACGTATCACCTCATCTACGTCATTGCCATCCCTATATGGCGCTATGCTATGTGATAGGGCTCGCAAGCTACACGCATCCCGTTCCGTATATGGTTGCGGCACGCTGTGGCAAATGCACCGATATATACGGCATACTACCTCGTATAGACGGCCATCATTTGTGCATTAACTATGCACTGGAAAGGGAAATGCCCTTCAGCGCAACGTGCAATGCAAATAGAAGGTTCCGGTGGGACACGATATAAGATGGGGCATTATTATTATTTTTTTTTTCTGACGACCAAACTTGGCCCGCGACGATGGCCCTATGCGTGCGTACGTGTTCTCGTGCCTTGTACAATTGTAGAGAATTGTCTCGGCTTCGTGAATTCGCATTTCGGAGTCTTCGGCTCTCCGCTGGCGCTTGGCCTTCACTTCGCGAGCTCGCAACGCTGCGGCTTTGGCACGGCAACGTCGATACGCGCGAGTCTATATGATTGGCTAGCGAGATCACGTGGTGTCTGAATCCGCCACTAGAATTGAAATGCGCCCGCTTACACTTGATTGGTCAAATCCAGATGACGTGACCTCCCGGCTCAGCCAATGGACCCGCTAGGAGTTTCTGCGGACACCTACTGCTACTACTACTACTACTACTACTACTACTACTACTACTACTACTACTACTACTACTACTACTACTACTACTACTACGGCACAAGCTAGCGTAAGACAACTTCGCTGTAAAAAAAATGTGCAGCACCAGCAAAGCAGCACAGTGCTGCTGTAGTCGGTCGTCTTTCATATATTGCATCTTTTTGTTTTGGTTCTCACGATGCAGGACGTGTATTATTTGAACGGCGTTGCGAAGTATTCAGGCATCCATCGTGTGTCGGCGGCTGTTGAACCTTTTGAATGTCAATTCCTTCAGTATGCTTATTCAGCGCACACCTGCAGTACCGGCAGAAATCGCTTCGTGAAGGCGACACGCGTGCGTGCGATCGTTGCTCATGCAAATATCCTTGTGGATAGGGGAATACGGCGTCTCTCGATCTCTGCTGGCTTCCCGCTCATCGTGTGGACGACAAAGGCTGCACGTACATTAATTCATGCTTTCTGAATAAACGTCGACGCTATAGAATCGGAGGTGGCTTATCAAACTCATTCTTTTTTTTTTTTTAGAATGGAAACGTATTTTTTACCTGCATAATACATTTTTTGTCGTTTCCAGAAAAAGAGTTATACAAAGATAAGTAGCGGCTGATCATGTGAGAAAGTTTTGAATAATAGTTCGGAATGAAGTATACTTTGCCCTCGGATTCCTTTAATCACAAAAGCTACAGGGGCTACAGAGTTCGCGCTTTCTTCAACAGCACATCGCAATACGAACGATGTAAAAAAAAAAGGAAAAAGAAAGAAATGGTGTGTAAAAATTAGACTTGGCGTTGTTGATCGAGGCAGATCGAAGAATTCTAGTTTAATATTGTTGAGTCATAAATCCTAACGTAGCATATTTTAAGAAATGAAGTTGAGCGACCCCAGTTCTGCTATGAACGTAGAGTGCAACATAAGGCAAATACATTTTTTATGTTTTTGTTCTGGCGTCGCGCTTCATAACTGCGTCTTCTGATGAAAATGCTCTCATGCCGAGCAAAATGCGAATAGGAAGGAAAGTGGATGCAGCACTGCGTGTAGGAAGCAGTTTAGTCCGATTCTAGCTCATTTCCCCATATATAAAGTGTCCCCGTCTAGCAAGTGTTATGTTAATGAACGAGAAGAATATTTATATGCATGAGCGGTACGCGAGGGAATTTTCTGATCGAGCACATTGTACATACATGTCTACTACAGCTGCACGAGCCGCAAATGACGCGACCTGCTCGGTGTTGAAAGAACCTGCTGCGTGCGCGTCGGCCACGCGATTGAGGAACGTCCCGATGCAGCGGGAGGCCCTGGCGAGGGAGTCGAGGAGGTTCGCCCCCTCGCGCAGCCATTGGCCGCGCACGGCGCCGGAAGCTGCGAGGGCGTTGTATATAAGGCCGTCCCGCGTGTCGTCGCGGTGGTTTTGCCCGTTTGGCACACGATGCGGACCACGGAATGCAAAGCGTTTCACGCCTTCAACGAGCACGACGTAAGTGATGCGGCACCTGGTGGGGTTGATGACACCGTCCCCGTGAAGCAGGAGAGGGCTTCCCGCGCCCTTCTCCATATTGTGCGTGACTGGGTCTCCCGATTTTGCTTCCTTTTTTTTTTTCGGTGCATTTTTCTTATTTTGCAACCACCCTTCCACAAGCCGTGCCCTTGCTCATTCTAAAGAGCGTCCGTTAAGTGGCGATTGCGGCCGCGAGCAGTGCATGTGCAACGACCGCTGTTAATCGGCGTTAGGAGAGGGTGCGTGGCTCCTCCTGCCAGAAACGGGAGCGATGTTTGTCGGGACGGCATCACGCCACCGCCTCGTCGTCGTCGTCGTCTACGCGATAACGAGGCGGCCTTGGCTGCTTGCGTCACGCCGGAGCGTTGACGTGTCCGGGGGATCACCGGCGGCGGTGCGCGACAAGCAGCGTGCATCGGCACGCGTTCTCACTGTAGCGGACTTCTGCTGCGGCAACAATCCTGCGGTTTTGCCGCAGCAGGAGCGTTTTTGTACTCGCAGCTGTGACATTTTGCGGGGCCGCGAGTGAGCGTCGCGAAGGTCTTGGAGCTGCAACTTTCGCAGACTCCGCGCTCTCAGCCGCTGGTAGGAACGCGCAGCTTGACGCGTGTTCTCTTTCCGCCTCATTAAATGCGCGCCGCAGTAGAATGCCTCGTCGTGAGTGCTCTGACAAGTGACAACTGATCGGCGTCGCGAAAGAGGCTGCTGCTTTTTGCATGATGCAAGGAGGTTGGAACGCACGTCAGCTCTAGATTAACGGGGAAGTGTGTTCGCTCGGTCCCGCTGTCCGCTTCATCGAGCATGGTAGAGTGCTGGCGGTCTGACGATTCACGCTGAACGACAGATGCTCTTTAGCGCTGCGGTGGTAGCGAACGCGCGTCCCCGTTGCGCCCTGTAATATAGAGATCGAGAGATAGACGTCATATCGATATGTAATGAAAGGACTCGCACTGTTGGTTGAGTCATGATATATGCACTGCACATGGTGCCAACTTTTGTGAGAAGTTCCCTTATTTTATAGCCTTCACATCCGTTTGTGCGTATGCTCTGACTACTTGCTTATCTGCTGTGAAAGTGGCCGACTTGTTAAATGTTTCGGCTCGATTTTTTTTTTGTCTTCTTTTAAGCGGAGTGTCCTGGCCGTTATCGCTGCAGATTAGGTGGCCCTTTCCCACGTGCCTAATGACCCGTTGCTCGCAGACACGTTCCAAGGACAAATATGCTAACCATTGAGCGCGGGGAGACGTAGACAGCTGGACGCTTTTCACTTATCTCTGAAACCCTTCCCGGGCTTATCAGCCAGCATGAGCAACGTCGCTGCAGCGTTGGGTAGTCGCCCTTGTTGATCGTTGTGCCCTTATTTATGGTCATGGGCTGTTGCCCCAATTCACATGCGCCTGGGTCCCTTGACACTGATTGCAAAAGTTTACGAGCAGTTATGGGCTGTTCTGCAGATGAGGTGGGGGCTATAAAAAAAGAAAGAGGAAAGTGAGGGTGTCCATACAAGATAATGTGCTGAAAAAAAAAAATAGCCCTGATTCTCTCCGACAGTGAAGGTATACTGCGAATCGTTATGAAACCGGGTGGTTCCTTAATTCGCGTCGTGACTTAAGGGACCGTCAACTGATTTTTCTCGACCCAGTTTTTTACAGCGCGACGGGAAGCTTACCCTTCGTAGCTTTTGTAGCTGCAGTGGTTTATCCTAAAAGCACGTAGTTATTTTATAAGCAGTATTTTTCGATCTGAAAGGCTCCAAACACGCATGAAGGCTTGCTCCAACAACGCTCAGAATTGATAGCGATGCCGCTAGTCCTTGTGAAAGCTGTCGTTATTCTGCTTTAGCAGAAGTTACTGTAGCTATGCTTAACCACCGTTATTTTGAGCTTTCCAACCATTTTTGAAAATAGCAAGCTGTTACACTGAGATGATGTGGCTTTATACACCTTCTCAGTATTTGTACAGCGTTGTGTGCGCTTGCGCCCAAGGTTGCCTGCGCCTGTGTCATGGATGGTTTGTCCCGGTATGGGATCATTACGCCAAGCGAGGGTAGCGCCACTTTGTTGCATACAACTAACGCAGGCCTATATGTACATTTTTATGGAGTAATGCCTTTTAATATAAAGAAATGAACAATATTTCAGTACTAACAGAAAAGTCATCGAACGCATACACCATCAATGGTTACGTGACCGGCTTCATCGGACCGTTTATGATTTTGCCGCCAGAGGCGCCAAAGGTCATTTTTCGCGACTTTCAATGAAGAAATAAAAATATAAATCCACCTCTCACGAGATAAACAGGGTTGGTTTGAGTCAATGCGACGGACAATCCATCAGTGCAGTCATCTCATTTCATGTTCTGGGCAGGTGTCGGTCCCTTTAAATCCCATGCATGATCTGCGTTTCATGATGTGTTTAGCTGCGAAACAGGCGACCCTTTGTGGTCTCTTGTCGAGTCGACAACACGCCACCTGCAAGTGTTCGGACATTATATAAATGAGCGATAAGCACACCGTAGAGGAAACGAAAGGCTGTTTGCAGATTTGAAAAGGCTATTTGCCTTTTCTGATGATGATGCCTTTTCGCGCTTGGTCAGTGTTCAGAGCGACGGTCCGTCCGTGTTATCAACGGGACCAGCCAACCGCGACCGGTGGATGATAAGACTAGCATAGAATAAGGCATAACGCATCGCTACAAAATACCGACCCAGCTCTTGCGATATTGCCATTGAACCCGCGATGTCTTACGTTGTAGTGCTTGTCTTCGCTGCTGTTCTTTCGAGTGGAATATTACTTGGTGTCTTATCTGCTTTGATAAGTGAGGTTGACCCTGCGCTCATTTCGTGGCCTGAAGCGACATGGGCAGGTCAGCGTACACGCATGCGCAGATCTGTTGAAAGGCTGGGTGGGGGGCGTTCGCTTCTTCGTGCTCCGTAGCTGTACCTAGGCGATGTGCTGAGCTCACATGCGTCCGCTGTTTTGGGAAATGTCTTTTTGCTGTGACCCTGATGTACGAGCGACGTTGACGGCGTGAAGGGGGGGAATCTTCCCTCGGGTTTTTTTTTTTTTTTTTTTTTTTGTGAGAGTAGAGTAGACAGAGCAACGCACGGAGCGTGTCCGCGTGTGTCTCCGCGACCACTATTTCGGATGATTGAAGATGATAGATTTGAAACGCGTTAGCATCTCTGACCGATCTTTATATCAACTTAAGGCATTGGGATTTGCGCGATAATAAATTTCACTAATTTACTTTAACAATAATTCAGCTGCATAGTGTGCTTGCAGAATTCCAGTCGGCCTGCATTTAGAACATATTTTTGCAACACAGTTTCGACAGATATGGATTTAGAGTGCGCCGCGAAACGCAGTATTGTTTCGAGTTAACAGTTTCCTGTAATGTATTTTTGCGCAATGTAGGAACGTTGTTAATTCAAACAGTAATGGCACAGTATTCCTAATCGCTTTATTAAAACTACCCTACGTCGTCTTTGCATTGACTTTACAACTGACCCATACGCGCCCATTTCTCGTTAAACACTACACGACTTCACTTAAAATGACAGAAACGTTAATAATACATAACAGTCCGTCGAAATATATTCCTATACAACCTATAAATAATTCTAAAAAGCGATGTTCTCTAATAATTGAAAGTTTCTTCCAGTTTAGCTCGCATCTGCGTGCATTTATCAAGCTGTACTTGGTGCCTAAACCGGGGCACATAAGAAGCTGCGTTGTTTTTCTTGTACTAATATAAAGAAAAATGGAATGTATTCTGATGTTTTGTTTTGAAAATTGTGGTAGCAAAAATGCACGATGTTATTTTGTGGGGGGCTCTCTCGCGAGGACGTATCGATGAGACCGCAAAAGCAGAATTATCTGCTGACACGTGAGACAGCGTTCAGTTTCCAGCTCAGACAAGCTAATAAGCTTTTTTCTTTCTTTCTTTTTTCGGTTACGTTCTTTCAGAGTCATGCAACTCGATAGAGAAACGTGGAGATATTTCTTCGCTTTTCCCGTGGCCCGTTGTGTAGACAACCGCCTCGTCTCCACCACCCTAATCCTTGCCACGGTTGGCGCAATTAGATGTTTTGAATGTGTCTTTCTCGTCGTCGGTAAATTGAGGCAGCGTTTTACATGAGTGTTCATTTTTCCATCGGTTATGCAACATACGCGAGTATAGAAAACTAGACGTACTTAATATATATCAAGCCCACTCATAGTGAGCTCGGAGGTTGTGTATTTCAGACTGCTTGCAAGCTTTTGCGTCAGAAGCTCGTACACTAAGTAGACGAGAATGGAAAGATGGCTTTGCTGAGAATCCACGGCGCCGAACGTGTGTTGGAAATTGGAGGTTCACAAAGCTTTTCGGCCGTCGGTGGCCCGTCGCCTTCGTTAATGTGCAACGTCATGATTTTGTATTAGTTCTCTTACGAACAATTCTGTTGCGTAATAGCTTTCTGTGAATACAGGCTCTGGTTTTTTTTTTTATGCGCAAGTTAAAGCTTCCTCTTAATGCAGCACTTGAAGCCGCCACTCACGCAAAATATTTTTGGGCATAAGACCAGCGGTTATTTCTATTTTTTTTTATTCTATCATCATCATGAACCGGCACGGTAGTTCATGATGATGATACTTTTCTGTGCGTGGATTACACCCAACCAGTGGCGTAGCCAGGGGGTGACACACCGGACCCGTGCCCCCCCACCCCCCGATTTCTTATTTATTTATTTATTTATTTATTTATTTATTTGTCATGGCATACAGAGCACAAAATGACACTCGGCCACATCTGCCTGTCCCCGGCGCCCACTTCAGATCGAGGAGGTGCCCCCCCCCCCCCCCAAAAAAAAAAAAAAACATTTCTGCCGACGGCCCTGCACCCAAAGGCTGAAATAAACAGCTCCGCTGCTAAAAAAATCACATAAACACGAAGTCTATTCACATAGCGACACGAAAGACACATGTGCAATGCGTGTCATTGCACATGCGCATCAGTGGTTAAGGGAGCTCCCGCAAAAGAAAAATAAACAAAAAAGAGGACACATGTAGTTGCACTCGCTGTACAGCATGTAGATGTGAACCACGATTTTCACATACGCATGCAGGTTTTTGGAAAAAGCGCCAGATTAACGGCACGGGTAGCATTAGAAGCTCACTTTATAAAAAAAAAAAAATAAGGATCAGTGCCTTAGCGAGCCTTCTATATATCTGTTTCCGATGGAAATCTCCTTTCTTGGTGCAAGGATATAAATGTGCTATTAGCATGTTTTTATGCTTTGTTATGTTTGGTAGTGGTGGTCATTACACATGCGTGTCATTGTTGGTCATTGCGCATGCGCATCATTGTAATATACATTAGTTCTATTTACTGAATGAACAGTGAGCGGCTGTTTGTGTAGCGTGGTGTTGACTATCTGCGTGTGTGATGTGTGCGAATAAGGGAGTGCTAAGCTGTGCCTAATTACTTCATAATTACGCCAAGGCGCCCGCGTGGATGATGATGCTGACGACGATTTTTCTGGCATCTCCTGTGAAACAGTGCGGTGGCAAATAATCATCTACTCAGGCCGTATTACGCCTATCCTAGACTGCCTTTCTGACTAGCCCTCCCTTTCTTCGTTCGAGCCTCCATTCCTATACTTTTAAGGCCGGGACAGACGGTACGATTTTCCATCCGATGCGACGTCCGACGCGGCGGTGCGGAAGCCGGAATGGTGACCTTTCATCGCATCGGACCGCCACCATTCCGGCTGCCGCACCGCCGCGTCGGACGTCGCATCGGATGGAAAATCGTACGTCCGTCTCGGCCTTTATGCAGTTACGGGCACGCAGAACGACTTCACTCTTATGAATCCCGTCCAAGCGGTTTTATTTTCTTTTTTTTTTCCCCAGTACCGTAAACGATTTTCGTTTATGTGACCAGGTCGTCTTCGATACCCTTTGAATGCCAACGTTTCTGAAAGGTAAATGACTTCTACGGGTCTTGCATGGTCGTTGAATATCCTGGCATTATTTTACAAAATTTCCGGACTTTTGTTGCAGCAGACAAATGCTTCTTCCTGTTTCGAGTATTTGCTCCTGCATGTTTTTGTCCTCAGGCATCTATCTCTGTCTCAAATAGCAAAGCACTGCGCTTTGCGTTCCTTTCTGATTTCTTTCTTTCTGCTCTTTTTCGTGGAATTCATAAATCCTATTGCCTTTCTTGTTTCCATACTTCGAATCAATTTACAGTCTTTAGTTTCCTTCAAGGTCTCTTGAATGGTTGCCTACTTACGTTTTCAATTGCCCCACACTTTGTTGCCTGCATTCTTGATCTGTTTTCCATTTAGTCTCCATGTGCTTTTGAGGTACCAGTATGTGCGCACCTATAGCCTCCCATTTGTCTTCAAAGCGAAGTTTTACTCAGCGGTCATCCCACTTCAAAAGAAGGCCATCCTGTATCATACCGCACTGCTTCATCTGCAGTTTTTTTTTTCCCCCGTAGACCACACCCTACCCCGACAAGACCGCTGATTTTAAGCACAAAACGGCATTGGCGAACGTTAGAGTTCGTACCATTACTCCTTTTCCAAGTTTCGCACCACCTCACATTTATTGCAGCCCCAAAGTGCTGTGTTCCAGTATTTCTGCATTGCGCTTCCCTCGTCGATAGATTATTGTGGTGTACGCTTCAATACGTCTTCGTTTATGCATACTTGAAGCCAGGGCCACACTGGCCTCGCGGTAGCCCAAGACCCAATTGCGAATATGAGTACCAGCGTTTGCAGTTATTTTATAATTTTCCATTTACGTTCCTTTTCGTTTACAATCATGTGTTGTGCCGATCCGCATTGTCAGAAGGCGGAAGAAGTCGGCCCGTTCGCAGACTGGAAACAACCATCGATGTTTCCGCATAAATATCAGTCTAATTTAGTGAAAACAGCTACAGCAAGCATGATTTAGTGTAATGTAATTAACGGGGTTTTACGTGCCAAAACCACGATATGATTATGTGGCACGCCGTAGTGGGGGACTCGGGATTAATTTTTAGTACCTGGGGTTCTTCAAGTGCACCCAAGTGTACATGGGTGTCCTTGCATTTTGCCCCCATGGAAATGCGACCGCCGTGGCCGGGAAACATAAGAAATTCTCATAAACACGACCATATTATGAGCATGCAATGCGTTCTATGGCAAGTGAGGGCGGCCTTCCAACGCGTCCATCCCCGAGCTCTCTCTTTCCCTCGTTTCTTTCCATTTAAAATCATATACACTAGTGAAGAGTGGAAATTTAAACGTATGTTCGAAGAGCGAAATTTTCGAGCCGGGCCTAATAGGAACTTAGGGGAAAATGACCGTTGAATATCGATTGAAATGAAATAAAAGGGAAAAGTTTCACAGAGTCTGCTTTGCAACAAAGCTATTTACGTAATTTGATAAATGTATGTACACTACATTTGAGTCGTCAAGATTACGTCATTGAGTCGTCAAGATTACGTCAGGTACGCGATCACATTGAAGTTAGTGTGGACAGCAGTGCTCGTTGAGTTGCAAAGGCTACATAATCGTGCATCATTTTGAAGGAATACAAACATGCTGAGATTGGTGAAATAATTAAATATTCTGTCTAAAGCGAGACAGCGGACTGATAGGCTCCATATATAGGCTAGACGATTGTGTCGTTTTTCAGCCTGCGACTAACTCGAGCGAGCGCCTATAACTGTAAAATGACCCGGATAAGCTTTATGATTGGCGCGTTCATTAGCAAATGAAAATTATTACAGAAAAGGCCAAACTCATGGTGTTTAGTACTCGCAGTAACATAATTTCTTGCGTATATGTAGCATAGATTTGGAGTTTATTGAAGTAAAATTTCCGTAGTCGGCTTGGACCCGGGCTGGAGGATCTGCGTCTCTCTCGATGAGCCTCGAAGCAAGACGTGAGGACTCGGCGAAACGCTGCACCGCAGGCGGCGTCTGTAGCTTCCTGCTTCGCTCACCTCTGCGTGAACTCGTCTCGAGGAGGAGAAAAGAAACGAGCAACCCACGACACGGGGGTGAGAAAACGTGCTCCATCTGTTGAGCTGCCGCTCCAGTGTGTCGGAGCGAACACTTTTTCATGCCAGCGAGCGCTGCACTACGACCCTGTTATTGAAGCTTCAGCCATCTGTATTCACCGAGGTCGCATGCCGCCGTGTACCTACGTATATAGGAACTGCGTTACCGAACTCGGGGGCGCTTGGGTTGTGTTGACGCAAACAGCATGCGCGGCGATAAGCGTGTCGTTGAACCGCTTATAGGCGGCAGATGCTTACGCCTGCTGGGCACCCGTCAAATTAGCGGCCGCCGCCGCAGTTCAACAACGCCGAGCGGAGGCCTGCTGATCACCGCCCTTTCTCCTGTGCAAACGTTGCCGTTATCTGGTGCTGCGGTCCGATGACGGCGGCGTCATGTTTGGGTACCGCCAACTCTGAGGTGCGCGCGCATCCGCCGTATCAGCGCACCGCATACCTTAGCGGCGGTGTTTTCTTGTGTCGGTGTAATGCTGGAATGAACCTTACAAAAACAAACCAAGTGAATAAGAATAATCGTTTGTTTTTTTGGTTTTTTTTAGGAAAGCAGCGACTTGTCTCTGAGGAACAGCGCACTTGGTTAGGTATTTGGAGGAGGGACTCTGCTGGTATGGGTTTGCTATAGATACTATAGATAGCCCCCCGTCTCTGGCGCTCATGGTACTGCATGAACGCCGACGCCTCCTTCGTGGCTCCGTTGCTCTTTTGAGATTGACGCAGCCGTTTTAGGATTACTTATATGTCTTTGTTTATAGGACTTGCAGCAACACAGCTTCCTCTGTTGCTGCTTGTAGGATAGCACTGGAATTGAGGGTGCGCGTGATGTCTTCGCCCGTACGTCCTTGATTTCCAGCGTCAGCGGCATTCGCAGGCTTTACATTACAAGTCTGAAATGACAAGCTTCATTTTGACAGCCAACTGAAATTAGTCTAGTACACAGTTGTAGGCTCTATATACATTCCAATCATCATACTGAAAAGGTTCATTTCCATAGCGTACTGGAACTTTTTGGCACATCTTCATCCAACGTAGGCATAGCGATGCGTGTATCACGATTGATGTTTAACGTGCGTGTCCTTTCTAACTTAAGCAATCAAAGTGACTTTTTTTTTTGCGATATCGAACTGATTTTGTCATTGATAAGAACGGGACGCTACGCCGTCATTTTTGCCAGTGTGAATAAAGCGAAAATCCTCAGTCGATGAGGGCGCGATACATGATCGCCTACCTTGAAATAGGACCCGCCGTGGTGGCTTAGCAGGCTGAGGTGTTGCGCTGCGGAGCTCCGGGTCGCGGATTCGATTCCCGGCCACGGCGGCCGCATTTCCATGGGGGGCGATATGCAATACATCCGCGTATACTATAGATTCAGGCGCTCGTTACAGAATCCCAGAAGGTTAAAATTTATCCAAAGTCTTCCATTCCACTACGGCGTGTCTCATGATCCTACCGTGGTTTTGGCTCGTAAAACCCCAGTTATTATTAATAATATTATTATTATCTTGTAATACGGCGTCGCTGGATTTGCAGATGTAGAAAACTCACTCAGCAAGATGATACGCGGCGCTATTTGTTCTCCCACCCACGAGCTTATTTCCGTTTGAAGACTGCAGTGATACTGAACGCAGATCTGTCGCTGGTAGCGCACTAACTATGGCGTTCTACATGGCTGGGAAAGAGGTCACAGGCTTGAATCCCTGCAACAGCGGCCGCACTCCAATGGAGACGGCGACGCCCCCCCCCCCCCCTCCATTCACGTGGAATGGGTATTACCAACGCACACGTCCGTCAAGTTATATGCAGTGAAAATCTGGAATATTTTATTTCAGGTTCTTTTTTCGGTGATAATTTCCGCATCCCTTACATCTTGAATGGCGCACGCCCATATATAATTGATTACTGACAAAAAAGACAGCGAAATACATATCCGCCCTACCCTCTTTCTTTTTCTTGTTTTTTTTTTAATTTTTCACTAAAACAATTAAGGGTAACAGTCAGGGTAGGTTGGTGTTGCATGATGTTTTCATGAATTAGCACAACTCAGAGTGAGGGAAAGAAACAAGATAACAATAAGACAGGACCAGCGCCACCCCTGTCTCCGGTCCATTAATTTTTTTTACAGCGAAAGCTCTTATGAGATCATTTCAACGGCCGTTTTTGGCGCCGTAGTTGTCCGTCGCCGCCGCCGCCGCCGCCGGTGTCCGTAACCACTATCGCACGAAATAAAAAAAAAATGAAATAAGAAAAAATTTCCAGGATGGAACGAGGTTCGAACCTGGGCCCTCTGCGCGGGAGCCCAGTGTTCTACCTCAGGGCCATGCCGGTGCTTGAAACTGCGTTGCAAAATGACCCTATACAAGCTTCATGTCGGAAAGGAACCACATTAACATATGTAACGTAGTGTGGTAGAAGAGTAGTATAACAACCAGGCGTCACACACACGCGAATTCTGTAACTGGGCGTCACACAATGCGAATTGCGCAACGAGTGGGTTGTTGAATGCTTCCAACCCATTACAAAGGCATCTGCGATAATTCTTCATCGTCATCAGCCACAGCATCAACAAAGTACACATATACCTTACAGGTGTTTAGCGGGTACCACGGTTCTCCGAAGAATGACGAAAAATTGCGTAGGGGCATATGGTGTCGTTGGCACAATGTGCTAGAAGGCCGTCTGCACAACTACCATACACATACTGAAAGGAATAATGCACATTGTATACACTTGTTTCTCTGGCTTTACGTGTTGTGCAGACGGCCCTCTAGCACATTGTGCCAACGACGCCATAGGCTGGTCTCGGGCGTCCATGCTTCCCATTGGGCCCACCAAGCAAGCTCACATTGTAACGGGAATTCATTACTCCTCGCCCTGACATCAACGCGACAAGACTTTCGACCACTCACGAGCCACTGACATACATCTCGCATCTTCCTGCCGCCTGTGACGAGTGTCAGCTGCAAGGGCGACCACGTGCTTTCCGGCAAAGTGGCAACAAAATGAAATGCAGGGCGCGTTCGGAGAGCCAAATTAAAAAATTATTTTCTTCCTTAAAACATAAAATGATTTGAGTAGACTTTCTTCATTACTTAACGATGAAGTCTTCTATCAAACGCCACATGACAAGAGTTTTTACTTGGACCGCATCAGTATGAAAATACGGTCAAACATGCGACAAATCGCATATTTTTCTATAATTTCAGAATTTTTTCGGCAAGATTTGAAGTCTATTTTACCCCTAAACATTTTTGTACTGAAATACAGTTTCCTGAAAATCATACTATTATTAAGATTGGTTAGGGAGAGTTCCAGATAGCTCAAGAAAAAATCACGAACTTTGACGATTTTAGTAGTTTTTGAAGATACATAGGTGGTAGTGAAGCGCAAGAATTTCGGAAATAATGAATAGGACAACTAAACAGAACCTCTGCGATAGCGCAAGCGTGGTTTCGAAGCTCAACACACAAAAATAGATTTTATACACATTTTTCTATTAGGCACAGTTTAACAAATACAAGCGAATTTCGAGGGGGCGCCATGATCGTCAAAATATTTTTCGAGCAAAAATGTTTTGCCACAATACTCTATGTGGCACTGGAAAAAGGCACAAATTTTATCGGCAAAATCTGCTATGTGCGAACGCCACGTCTGGGACACTTGGCATAGAATGACCCATATATACTGTATATTTGCTCAGCGCTCGCGCAACGTTTCGGAAAATCATGAATTACGAACTGCACAACCCACTGTCGACAGGGGTAAAAAATAATGAACAACTTATTCAGCTCTCGTGATCGCCTTTTTAACTTGGTGTAGACCAAAATTGGCATGGGAGGGTAAGAGGATTTGACGAATATGACTGTCTGCTCACGACATGAATAACGTGAACATCTTGTGGCGTACGTCGTCAAACCCTTTCCTCCAGACACGTGTGGCACATACCCGTTTGCCACTGGCCGCTGTGTACGGGTACGCGCTCCATGTGATTGACACTTTATACCCACCCAGATGCAAGAGCGTTAAGAAATCGGTAGCGTTGACCCGAAGAGTGTAAAGAATAAAAATTAGGATCCCAGCAGGAATCGAACCAAAGCATTCTGCGTGGCAGTCAGGTATTCTACCACAGAGCCACGCGAGGCCTAGAAAGTGCTTTGTAAAAACACGCAGCCGTGATGTCGGTACAACGTCAATTGTGGTTGTGGTGCGGGCTATCTAATTTTATAACAAAAGCAATCAACAATACATATGTACCCCTACGATACAGGCGTCATGTCAGGTTAACGTCTGTGGTTCCAGTGTTGGCTCCGCTTTTATAGCAGTCTAATAAACATTACATCTGTATTCCTATGATTCAGCAAGCTATATTCAAGTGTTGCTCGACCCCGGAATAATACGCTAACGAAAGTTACTTATAATATTCACATCATCACACCGTAAAGTGTACTTCGTTTACTGACGTATGTGCTTTAACGTCAGTGCTGACGTCACGTCAGGCCATGAGCTACCCTTTAAACGCAAATATTGTCGACGTGCCTGGTAAGCCCACGATGATGTGCACATAAGTACTACATTTACAAAAACGCGTCGATCCACCCAACGCTTGGCTAAGGTGGCTAGCTTGGCTCAAAGCCAAAAAAAAAAAAAAAATGCTGCATAGAACTACTCGCTGACTGCTTCGCTTGAAACCGATCCCCACAAGGCGTGGGATCTTATTTTAATATTTTGGGCTTTATCATGCTTGTGAGGCACGCTGAATTTGAAGATTGAGGAATAATTTTGATGATCGGTTGTTCGCTAATGCGCGCATCAACGTACATGGTCGTTTTTGCATTTTGCATCCTATTGAATGAAATGCGGCCTGGACAGAGCTGTCGAGCTGACTCAGTAGTGTAACAACGTAGTACAGGTACCCAAATCGTTTTCAGACGATTTGACGTTACAGCGATAGGTCCACCATAGCCCAGAAGAGCGACCTATCGGGTGTAGCGCTCTCTGGTAGAGTTACTCTACTCTCTGGGTTCACTTGACACCACCAAGCCAGGAAGCGCGGCGTAGCCATAGCTATAAGCTAACGCGGCGGGTTGCCGTCGTACTTTAGTTTCCAGGGGCGTAGCCAGGGGGGGTTGGGGGGGTGCAACCCCCCCCCCCCGAAATTTTTCAGTTTTTCTTGCCGATATATACACGCGCACACATACAAACGCACGCACGAACATACCTAAAGTATGTTTGACCCCCCCCCCCCCCCCCCGAAAAAAATTTCTGGCTACGCCCCTGTTAGTTTTGGTCTATAAGAGAACGGAAATTTGGGCAAGTTGGTTTGCATTCATTAAAAAAACAGTGCAGCAACACGAGGACAGAATGAAAGAAACAATGGGACGGGCGGGCGCAACGGGACAGCGCCCGTCCCGTTGTTTGTTTCATTCTGTCTTCGTGTTGCTGCGCTGTTTTTATTAGTTTTGGTGTTTTATTTTTTAGCTATATTTGTTGCCTGTTGTGACATCTGTAGATACACAACACGCTCCGCTGGCTTGTTGGCCAAATGTCCGTTATTTAGGAGTATGCAAGCAAGTTGCGTATACCCTCGTAGCTGCAGAGTCAGACGCTGCTTGTCCAGTACTGTAGTGCATGGAAATGTGTATGCTAAATGACTCTCCCCCTGAGGCCTGTTTTTACGCCATATTTGTAACCGCTGCTGTCTTGGCCAATCCCCCGGCCGTAGTGGGTAAGCACCGTTGAGCTGCCAACAATGAAGTTGTTTCCTTGTGTATTGCCGAGTTCAGAGTTGGGCGCTGCTTGTCCAGGACGTTAATATAATGGACATTACCATAGTACGCGTACATAAGCCCCGTGTCAGATTAAGTAGGAAGGGTTAACCCACAACGTGGGCCTGCCACCTTGACTTCTTGAACGAGCTCGACCGCTACCCTGTGTTGTGCGGGTTGCTGGCCGATGGACCTTCGAGACGAGCACAGGATGAGATGATTGCGTCAGACAAGCTCTGTGGCGGACGCAAGCGCGACACGACGATTGTGACAATCCGTGCCAAAGGCTGTCGCGCGGCTGATAAGCGCCGGCGACGGGGGGACATTCCCGGAAGGAAAGCTACTGCTCTTACCCTCTCCTCCCGCTCGCTGCAATTTCTTCGCGACTGATAAGCCAGGGCGGCGATCGTGATTCGGCTGGCTGCTTCACATTGGCAGTGTAGTCGAGCCGTCCAAGATGCCTCGCGTAAGCTCCTCTTTCTCTTCGCCGGCAACGGGCCGAGCGCGAGAGCCTTTGACTCGTGGCGCGCCCCAGCGCGGGAGACTTGTTGACATGCTCGGTTGTGCGGACGACGGCGATAGCTTCTTACGGAAGGATCGCTTTTGCGAAGTCCCTTTCATGGCGGCCGAGCTTCGCGCCGCTGAAGACGAGGTGCGCGCTACGTGCTACCGAGCGCGCGCCGTCGAGTCCGCAACCCCCGACGCTTCTTATCGCGGCGGTTGCCGCTGTTATAGACCCCATCCCACGGGCGGCAGCAAAATTTCGTGCCGATGAAGGCTGCACCAGCTGGAGGCCTTCCGTGCGATTTGTAGGCCGCGCGGTTCCCTGTGCCGGCCTTGACTGAACAGGTTGCGGAAATGGCCCTTCCGAATGCACCGCATTTAGCCCTGCTCGAATCGCGCGCGATTTTGGCTTGATGTGCCACGGGCTAGGGATTCGCAGCGGTGCTGCTCGCGTCCACTGCTGAGTAAATGAATGTGTCATTTTTTCCAGGTTCACAGGGCGTCGCAAACACTAACCGACGGCATGCCAGCAGCAGCCATCGACGATGGTGGCTCGTCAAACGCTCCCAGAAAGTATTACCGGGCACCGCTTCACAGGTCAGTAAATATTTCCGTCGGTCAGTGTAGCTTATTCAGAGGCGATATCAATGCCGTGTAATGTAATTTCAGGATTTTTGTCAACCGAAGTCTTCACCTAGACAAGATTAAGTTCTTTGGCTTCGACATGGATTATACCATTGCTCGTGAGTTGCTTTTTTTTTTTTTTTCCGCCGCTCGAGGTGTCCGCGAGGACGTTTGACGGCATTTTTCACTCGCAGAGTACAAGTCTCCCGACTACGAAGCCTTCCAGTTTCATCTTCTAGTCGACCAGCTGCTTTCCATTGGCTACCCTGCAGAGCTCAAGCAGTTCCAGTATGACTCAACCTTCCCCATTAGGTGAGGCTTTGCGTGAACGCAAACATTTCTTAGCTAGACAGTGCATATATATGCTTAGCTGTACATATGTAGTACTTAGCATTTCAGGACGGCCGCGGCGGCTGCATTTTCGATGGAGGCGACAATGTTTGAGGCCCGTGTACTTAGATTTAAAGAACCCCAGGTGGTCGAAATTTTCGAAGCCCTCCACTACGGCGTCTCTCATAATCATATTGTGGTTTTGGGACGTTAAACCCCAGATATTATTATTGTTAGTATTTCAGGAGATGTGTTCAAAATTCCATGAATATATGAAAGCTGCGATTATTATCAAGCAATATTATCACTTTTGCAACAGAAGCATACATTTTAAAATGACTTGTAGTAGTTACAGGTAATTAATATTATGAAAATCGTTCTAAGTAAGTGATTGAGACTGTTGATCGTATTTCAAGATTTGAAAGTTCATAACTGGTTCTGGAAAAGCAAAACTGAACCACCAAAGGCAACAATAAACTGTCACACAGATGCTACTTAGACATGACTTTATGTTTAAAGGGACGGATCACAGTTGCCACTTGATAAGGTTGCTCGGTCACTTCATGCTTGCCTGATGGTGAGCCATCAGGCATAGTGACATAACACATGGGCATCTGCTAAGGATGTGATTGTTGTGTATTAAGGTTGCTCGAATGAGCATGTATTTTGGCATTTGGTTGTTAACATTTCTCAGATGACTAATTCCTAACCCTTTGCACTCCAGTTATTAAATGTTAACGCAGGTGCTGTTGACATCCCACATTCTATTTATAGCTGTCTGTGTGACTGTGGTTGCAAGGCTCCATTCCAGCAGTGCCAGTTGTGCTTATTGTGAAATTCCTTCCTCTGTTATCAAGTTCTGTTGCTGTTATAGTGATCACATTTGTTACTATTCTGGTCTGGAGATTTTTAATTACGGTACTAGGCCTGTGTACTAGTGAGCCCAGGAGGGCCTCGGGAGGGTTGGGGTATGCATACATGGTTTATTAAGTTTGCAAGCAGCACATACAAGCTCACAGATCGCCGTTGAAATGACGACGATGAGCCTGAAAACGTTCTGCGTCCACATTTGGGATTGGCTTGCCACAAATGTAAGACAAAAGGTTGACACGGCTTTGCAAGAACTAAAACACCTTGTGGAATCCTTCCTGCCCATAGTTCCTTTTGGCACTGTGCCACTATTGTTAGCTCCTGTTACATTCTCCTATGCAGGCTGTACTCTTCATGTCTTCTTTACACTGGAGATGGCCACCTATGTTTCTGCGTAACACTGAAAAAGAAGAAAAGGGCTTTCTTCTTTTTCTTCTTTCTTTGTGATGGGAACCAAAGGCACAGGCATGCAGGGAGGGTGGAGGCGCCGATGTCAGGCTATGCTGTCCCCTCCTAATGCGGGACACTGTGCACGCCTATGTACAGATCGTTATTGGACAAATTCAGCGAAGGCTTCTGTTGTGTGTGCATGCATGCATGTATAGTCGGGGACAAGAGTATTCAACACACCGAGATTTGCGAAAAGGCTGCGGTCTGACTTAGTCTGAGAACATAGCCTCCAAGTTTCAGCCTGCAGTAGTTTCTGTGACCTACACAGCTGTCCATTAATTTCAATGGGTCATGTATTAACAGAGCAGAAATTTGCATTTGCCATTTACAGTGTGTCCTGAAGACTTTTGTTTCCAGGATTACATACTGCACTGCAGTTAGCATGTCAGAGATTGACAGGTAGCCAGAACGTGGTGGCATTTGCCTAGAGTGCTGTACATTTACTGTGTTTTTTTTTGAGCTAGAGAGTTACATTAACATGCCAAAGTTAAGGTAGCGTAATACTTGTAGTGCCTTTGTGGTAGTGAGCTTCTCCCTGCTTCGATAATGTTGGGGTCCCAAGCCCTCTGAGCTTTTGCACAGTAGCAGAACAGATAAACATTGCCAACTGCAACTATGGCATAGTACTTCCAACATTACTCTGTTTGTGGTCACATGACACATTATTTCAATTGAGACTGCATTTCTTGTGTATCACTAAAATATCTCTGCTAGTGTGCTGCTTCATACTGTAGCATACAAGGCAGGGCTTCACAATAGTGAAGCAAGTTAGCAATACTGTATTTACTCAAATGTAACGCGAGTTTTTTCCCAGATTTTTACTACCTAAAGTCAACCCTCTCATCAAATCGAATACCGAAACTACTGTTTTTTTCTTCCTGGATGCAATGACAAGTCGCCCCTCGCGTTACAATCGTGGCCTCGTTACAGTAGAGTCAATACGGTAATAGCTGCTGTAGCATATGAACTAGGGATGCAGGAAGGTCCTTATTTGCTTTGGCTGAAGTGGTGAAACTTAAAGATGCACTCAACCGCCTTTCTTTGAAATCTCAAGAATACCTGGCAATGAATGAACTGCTGTCCAGCGTATATATTACCGTACTTAAATATCTTCTTTTAAAGAGACCAAGTATGAGGGATATTACAAACAAAATGTTTACATTTCTCATCCCCTCCCCTCTACATCCTCCATTCCCACCTTGCCTACAGTTCTACATTTCATTCTTACATGGGTGGGCATGACTGAGCGTAAGCAGATGTCAAATCAGTTTCTGCTGGAAACATGCAACTTATATAGAAACTCAAAGTGCATATGTTCAGTTATTTTTGCCTGTTTAATTAACTCCATCAGTTAATTTAAACAGTAACAATAGGAATAGCATGCATATCTAAATCATCACGTTTGCTTCATCTCGGCCATCAGCCAATGGCTGCCATTCTTAAATCTGCTTGCTTACTTCAAAGGACAGCCGGCAGCACCCTCGAAATGGGTGTGTGCAGGCTTCTGCTTAAAAAAGGTAAAGTTTGCACTCTGCTTGTGAACGCCATGACTTAAAAAATTTGGCTGAGGGGGTCAAAGCTCATTCTTATTTCTCACTGTGAGGTGTGTTTTCTTGCCAAGTGATAGTGGTGGTTCAGTGTCCCTTGAAAAATATGTGCACATTGATTGATCATGACTAGTATGAAGCAGTTCAGCTTTCTCCTACAGCTACCTCGGACTTGTCATAAGCCCATCTTTTTGTGCTGGTGTTCATAAAGTAGCAGTGCTACTACGCTCACATCTATCACAAGCTCAAGGGCGTCCGCAGAACTTTTTGCAGGGGGGTGCATACGCAAGGGAGGGGGGTTGGGGTGGGGCATTCAGCACTGGCAGCCTTTTTTTAACTGCCGTGACACTGACATGACAGGCAAGATTAGTCAGTAGTTTGTAAGGCGCGAAATTGAATGGCAAACCTGAAGGCCAGAACCTGAGTGTGCTAATTAAGCTGTGTAGCTTATCGCAACTGCATAGAAAAATATTATCCGAAATTCCAAGGGGGGCAGCTGCCCCCCCCTTGCACCCCCCTCCGGACCCCCATGCACAAGCTTTCCTTCAGTATCACTGCTTGCTGTTGTTTGAGGCAGTCATGGCCAGCATTTCTTTGCTAGCAACTTCTTGAGTTTTAACTAACTGTTAGGTGAATAAATTGCATGGCACAAAGCCCCACTTCCTGTACATACACCAAAATGCTGGTGTTCAAACAAATTCTCTGCATTTTCAAACCCTTCAATGTTCCTGTCACTTTAACAGAGCTAGTCAAATTTTAATTTCATATTTCTTTTATGTACTATGTGCAGGGGCCTCTGGTTCGATTCTCAATATGGCAATCTTCTCAAAGTTGACCCCTATGGAAACATATTGGTCTGCTGTCATGGCTTCCAATTTCTCAAGACGTGAGTATACAGGTTCTTATGATTTATGCCATTGCCTTCAGCCTGGCTGATTGAAAAAATTTTTTGCGTGTTACCAGGGGCGAGATTTACAAGATTTACCCTAACAAGTTCATCAAGCTTGATGAGTCTAGGGTATTTGTGCTCAACACACTCTTCAATTTGCCAGGTAAGATTAAAGACATTTGTGTTTAGCATGGGGTAATACTGTTGCATGAAACGCCTCACATCGCATATGACAGCAAAGTTGTGCTGTTGTGAGGGCACCAGATGTAGAAATGCTGATGTTTTAAATACATTTGCGACCGTAGCAGAGCTTGAAAGGCAGCTTTGCCGCAATACCGGTGTGTGATGAGGTGAAGCATACTGAAAATCTCGGAACCACTTCCAATCGGACGTTGTCTTTTGGCAAAGTTCGACCGTAACGGAGCTTGAAAGGCAGCTTTGCCGCAATACTGGGGTGTGATGAGGTGAAGCATACTAAAAAATCTAGGGACCACTTCCAATCGGACGTTGTCTTTTGGCAAAGTTCGACCGTAACGGAGCTTGAAAGGCAGCTTTGCCGCAATACTGGAGTGTGATGAGGTGAAGCATACTAAAAAATCTAGGGACCACTTCCAATCGGACGTTGTCTTTTGGCAAAGTTCGACCGTAACGGAGCTTGAAAGGCAGCTTTGCCGCAATACGAGAGTGTAATGTGGTGAAGCGTATCTGAAGGGGTCACTTTCAATCTGTCGTTGACTGTACATGTCTTTGGGAAGTTCGAATAGTAAAATTCCAGTCCGAATCGAATAGCAAGCACTATTCGAAAAATATTCGAAATTTCGAATATTCGCACACCCCTAGATATAACGTCTAGTCAGTCTATTCTTTCTTCTATATAGTGCCAGAGGCATAGGCTTTTTTTATTTTGAAGTCTGCATTGCAAAGCATGTTCTAATGCAACAATTTCAATTTCTGGTTATGATGCCCTTTTTTTATTTCTGTTCATCAGAAACCTACCTACTTGCCTGCCTTGTTGATTTCTTCTCCACGGCTCCACAGTATATCCCGTGAGTTTGCTTATTTTTCTAAAACTTCAGTAATTGAAGTGTTTTATCGATTTCTCTAAGCTCTTTGCTGTAACAGTTTGTAAAATACTGTACAACAAACTGTTTTTTGCTTTGTGATGTGTTCTAGTTGCAAACGGTGGCTAGGATACAAAATTAAGTGGTCTTATTACTGGAAGCTGATTGATAGGTATGCTTTCTAGAAGTGTGGTCCGGAGGTTTGTTGTTACAGTACAAGAAGTGCATAAAAGTGTGGGGGCAAAATCAAGAAGTAAACACCGAGATTCTCCTTGTTTTAATATCTATAGGTGCTTCTCTGCATTTCAGCATGTGTAAGCGGCAAGCCCGCATCCTAATGCTTTCTGGTTAGTTGCAAATTTGTTAAAAGTGCTTCTTTTAATCTCGTTTGAATTAGGCAAGTTCTGTTGGATGCTGAAGTGCAATTGAAGTAGGGCTGCAGTTTGTTTTATTAAGTGAGGATATCTTAGGCATTTTATTGACATGTACTCTTTCTTAGCGGTGTTATCTGGAGTACTTATGTAGAAGTTTCCTGATTAACAATTCTACTGCTTACTTATTGTCACAGTAAAGGAGATTTATAAAGCAGTATTACTAATATCCTTGTCTGTAAACATATGTGGCACGTAAAACCCCAGGATTTTTATTTCTTTCATTCACAGAAGTAACATAAAGCAGAATTTTGTTAAAAAACCCTTTTGTCAATGTTCAGTTAAGAGTACCATTAGTCAAATGAAAGCATTGTGTGAAAGCATTGTGAAAGCATTTTTTTTTTTTGGGGGGGGGGGGGGGTAGCAGGTTCTGTAAGTATGATAGTGTGTGTTGGAGTGTTTTCAGCATCTTGATAGTTGCCTCCAGCCAAAAACACTTTTCAAAATTGTATTTTCTTTTCGCTCTTTTTCAGAACCAAGACGGGAGTGAAAATTGGCAGCTTGTTCATGTCATACAAGTCTATCTTTCAAGATGTCCGCGGGGCTGTGGATAACATTCACACTTATGTGAGCTTCCATAAAATTTTCTTATATTTATAATGAAGGGAAAGTAATTAATCACTGGTTCTGCTCTGTGGTACAGTTGCTGCACACCTGTTTAGTGAAACTTCATGAGTGTCTCTGCAATTGTTACAGGTGCACGTAAGTGTTTCATTGATGCATGTAATGACTAAATTCTTTTGGCTAAAGGCACAAGACCACCTAACGTTCGCTCTTCACTTTCTCCTATCTTCTTTTTCTTTTCTTTTTCCCCTATTCAAATGAAGCGAAAACTTGGACACTTAAGCTTCGCCTTTAACCTTTTAAGGTGCTTTGTACACATTTTTGTACACAACTTGTTTTTGCTAGTTGTGTTGACGAGTGGCTAGGAAAGAGCAAAGTGCAATGAGCTTTGGATGATTTGAACCTTGCATAATAAATGTCTTCATTTAACTTCTATGTACTGATAACTTTTCTGAATGTGCTACATAGGATCACTTTTCTGAATGCACTACCATGCTAGACGAGTCATTCAACAGACTTCTTTTCGCGAGCCACATCAAAAGTATCATTTTTGTTTGCTCAAAATGAACATAATGAACAGAAAGCGAAATTGCATAATATTTTTAGCCGGGGATTTTATTTTATTTTTATGTGAAAACAGAACACGTATGACTTCAGAATAAATAGACCTTTAAATACAATTTAATTAAGATTAATTACTTGAAAATGCGCAGATAAACATATGACGTTATTTTTGTTGCAATAGAATATTGAGTGCCTTGGAATAATGTGTGAATTTGACACATTGGTACACAATTCTTCATAAGTAACATCTGAAAGGGTTAAAAGTGGAACACGGTAACGTTATCGGGCACTGTTTGCATCACTTTCTCATTTGCTTGTCATACTTTGCTTCTCAGTGGACACCTCAGCCGTGCTGTTAGGAACATCTGTGTGCATGATTCGCGGTTGTAAGCTCTCCTAGGGTGCCTACTGCAAGTGCAGTAGTGGAGTGCCCACTATGCATCTGTAAGGCAATATACGCACCTACATAGCTCGCACTTTGTTGTGGCTGATGATGATGATAACTTATTATGGTTGAGCTTTTTGTAATGGGTGGGCAGCTTTAAACCATAGGTTCAATTCAGGCTTGAACCCTAATTTGTATTCTTTGCATCCATCAAGATTTTTTTCTTGCGGACAATGCCACCAATACTAACACTGTATTTTCTGCAACACAGGCTCTTTAACACTATCGCGTTAATATGTCAAATGAAATTTAATGAATTGAAGAAGTGTACAGGTGCTAACATGAGCACCACTGGTTCTTGATTTCTTGTAGTGTTTGAAGCCTTTTAAATTACGCAGACTGACTTGAGTGACTGCAGAATTTATACACTGTACAGAGTAATTTTACGGCAACAGTCACTGTTGGCACCCTTGGAAAACAAAGGCCTAAAGATAGTTTTGGGCTGAAATTAACACGTAATCCCCATCACAGAAGCAGGAAACAGAAAGCCATTGTGGTTGAGGGTGTGAAAGGATGGAAAGGGCCTCTTGGTTACAGCTAGCTTCTTTTTCTTCAGTTTTTTTCATTGCAAGCTGGTTTTTATGTATTGCAATGAGCTGTGGCTTTGGGATTGTTCAAAGTGATTTTCTGCATTATTCTTTGCTTCCAGGGTCAACTTAAGACTGAGACCATCAACAACCTTGACAAATACTTGGAAAAAGATGAGCGGCTACCACTGCTACTTGATAGGTAATATTTTTGTTTTATTTTTGGATCTGGTGTACTGCTGTAGCTGTTTATCTAAACACCCTTTTTTCGGTAAACATACGTACGTGAAAGCTTACCAGTGCATTTTTTTAGTGAAAATTGACTCTTCTAGCTCAAAAGTGCCCAACTGAAGTATCTGGACCTTGAAGCCATTGAAAAAATACTGGCCAGCAACGGCTTTTCTATACAATAGCATGTATCATTTTCCTGGAGGTGCATGTTTTGCGATGTTATAAGTGTAAGTGATCACCTGGAAGCAGGATATTGGGACATTATGCCACTTCCTCAGTCTTGCTTGGTAGTGTGTTATGTTGCTACACAGGGTCCCAATATGAGTGACCGATGTAACTGGTGACAAAAACTGATGGAGTACCAATATGTTGCAAATGTCCTGCTACTGGCCATGTGGCTATCTTTGTAATGTCATCACGACACGTAGACCTCTTTGAAATAAATCGGAGACTGGTTCATGAAAAACACTTGTGGTAATTTATTTAAGGTATAGTGAGGCTCCCTGGTATTTTTTTTCCTTGAGTTTTGAGGTCGAGGACCTTCATTTAACCCTTCAAGGGCTCAATTACTTTTTTTGAGAAATGGAACCAAGGTGCTCGGGCCTGTCCCATGTCTGCCAAAAATTGCTTTACCTGGCTGCTGTCTAGTGCAAAAATCTTAATAAAAGTGCAGACAATGGAAAAACTACAACTGTCTATGTTGTGAAGAAAAAACTGCCCTTTGATGGTCCATATCATTCAGGAAGTGGCTGACAACCGAATGACAAGTGTAGCTTAATTGTAATAAGCCATGAAGTGGTAATGACTCAGGATGAACTGAGATCTAGAACTTTGGATGCACAAGGAATGGGAAGTTGAGAAAACTTTCAGTGCTCTTTGAAGTTATTTTTTTTTTTAAAAACTGGAGAAAATAGTTTGAGCAGTGCATTCTGTGCATCCGACTTGTGAAACCATGGTGCCCTACTGACCTTGAAGTTGTTTCCAGTAGCACTGAGTCAACTGTACTCAGCGGTATACATGCCTGATTATAGTCAGGAAAACAAGTTTGAGACCTTCAAGTTGTCCTTGACCATCGCATAGTAACTGAATCTTTAATATCACCCGTTTTTGTTGTTGTGATGAAATAAGTTGCAAGTGTGTCTTAGACTTGTAATCAATTACTTATTTTCTGTAACATGTACAACTACAATTTCTTCGTTTAACATTTGATTACAGTGGTCAATTACAGCCCCAGAAAAGTAAATGAGCAATTACAGAAATGTAATTGATCACTTTTGCATTACTTTCCTTCCAAGTTTTATTGCTGTAACACGATAACACAAGTTTACGCAAACTACAAAGAACTCCTGTGGCTTGTATGGTAGAGAGAATGCTGGAGGCTGACATGAAGGCTTCGGAGGCTTACTGCGGCTTCTGTGATATGTTGCACGTTCACTTTCAACAGGAGTTGTTTTTCAAGGTTGTCATCGCTAATTCATCCATGTTTTCTTGTTAAGAGGTCAGCTGCTACACTGAACACTCTCTCAGTTAATGCGCTGGAGGGAAGAGCGGTATTATATAACGTAGGAACACCTTGTGCACCAGTTCGTAGTGCAGTGCTTCACTGTTACTGGCGCTCAAATAAGGCGTTGCAGGTAAGACCAAGGAAAAGGTGGAAAAATAGGCTCTGTAGGAACCCACCGTCTGACAGGACGTGGGGTCCCTGGAGAGAGGCCACATATTTTTCTTGACGAGAGCTGCTGTAGAAGACTGCTTACAACTTGATTTTGGAAAAAAAAATAGATTACCGGTAATTGGGGGTGTGCGATTATCAAATTTTTCTAATACGAATCGAATCGAATATCGAATATCAAAGGAAAAATGTCTCCACAGTAACAATATTTAATTTAACATGTAGCTATTTGAAAAAAAAAAAACATTAACAGCCTGACTGGCAACAAAATATACACTGCTATCTCCAGAACACAATGTCCAGGCTAGCACAATGCACGTCAAAACGCAAGCAAATATCACGGCACAATGAAAGTAATGACTAGATGTTATCATGAAGAAATATGAGTTGCTCCACATGATCGGGCACGCTCCCTTCTAACAGAGACACCCCCCCCCTGCCACTGAAAAGGCACGCTTGCTTGGAACAGAAGTGGCTGGTATAGGGAGGTACATGAGGCAAAGCTTTGCCAGACTGGGGTATATGAAGGTGCCTACAGTCCGCCACCAGTCACATAGGTGACTGTCTTTCTTCAGAAGTGGTCCCTCATAGTAAATGAGTGGTAGTGCGGCACGTTACGGCCGTATAATATTGAAAATGTACGGTTACATGATCGCCAACAGCGCTGCACGTCGGAGGTGCACCAGCAATAAATCATACGTATTGGGGCGCTCGTCGCAGGCAGATATCGTGCCTCCGTGTCCTTAAGATGTGTATCGCTCCTCTCGGCAACGTTTTTAGCTATACGAACGCAGCAGAAATATGGAAGACGAGATATTTTATGCATGATAATCGAATCGCATATTCGAATTTTTCGAATATTCGAAGTTATCAAATATTCGAAACTTTTCGAATACACGATTTTCGAATCGAATACAAATATTTCAAATGTAATATTAGACGAATATTCGAAACTTTCGAATATTCGCACACCCCTACCGGTAATCAATTATACAAGAAAATGTAATTTTATTACCCGGAATGTTAGTTTCCAAAAAGTAAGATTATATTACAAAATTACACGAAAATTTAATTGATTACAAGCAATCAATTACTTGTAATGCGTTACGTACAACTCTGGTCCTTAATGCCGTACTACTTTCTTTCCATTCCTGTACAGTTGTACTAATTCTCTAGTGCTCCCACTTTGTGGAATTGCAATTGCGTTATTTCTGACCATAACTACTTGTCGAAGTTTTCTATGGCCTACGTTGCCAGTGAATACAGAACATTTGTTGAAATGGTTTTGTAATTTGGCATACATTTTTTTTTAGCAAGAAATATGCAATTTGACTCTTCTATATTGCTTTCTAACCTTGTTCCTTCACACAACTTATTACCATGTATCCATTCAGTGGTGCATTATATGTGGAAGCCTGGAATGTGAACTTTTTGCTATGAAATTTTTTTTCTTCTAATACCTAAATTAGTGTTTACATCCAATTTATGACCTTGCATTAGGAAACTGTGAATTTTTCTTAATTTAACTGTCTCAGTATAGCTTCTTCAATGTAATCCAGTGTTTTGCAATGGCTCAGTAAACCTTGATTTATAGTTGCACTGTACTTTCATGAAGCTCAGTAGTTACCATTTAAACCTTCATTATTGTGCTATGCCATTTTGTTTTTAGGATGCGTGCACATGACAAGAAGCTCTTCCTGCTGACCAACAGTGACTATGCATACACAGCTGTATGTTAGAGTTCTCAAGCTCTTCTGTCTTACAATTAGTAGTTGTAAGTGCCAGCAGTTGTATACCGTCTTACATTCATCTCTCTTTTGCAGAAAGTTATGCAGTACCTGTTTGACTTCCCAAGTACAAAGAACGTAAGTCTTTAGGTACATTTTTGTGTAGTCTTATCCTGGTGCTTGCCTAAGTAATAAATTTGTCAGTATTAAACCTGGGAATGTCATTTCAGCGTACCTGGGAGTCGTACTTCGACTACATAGTTGTCGATGCACGAAAGCCCTTGTTCTTCGGCGAGGGTACAATTTTGCGTCAAGTGGACACGGTGAGTGTAATGACACTACTAGAAGTAAACGTAAAGTGAGCAAAGCATTTCTTTGTTTTATTAACTAATTAGGATTGCTTTGATCCAACAGAGTACAGGGGCTCTTCGAATTGGCAGCCACATTGGGCCACTGCAACTTGGTCAGGTCTACTCTGGAGGTGAGCTGTATTATGCAGATGTTGCTTTCATCTGAAGCCTCGGAAGAAAATATTGAGGATCATGTTGTGAATCTTAGAGACAGTGAATAAAAATATTAACTGTAGCCAGAATTCTGCAGTTATATACTACATACATAAGTGTTTTAGCTTTTGCTTTGTATGAAAAGTTCACTTAGGCACAGTAAAAAGATTGTTAGGCAGCATCGATCTTCATGTAAATTGCCCCCTGTCCTCCTGTAAGTGATGCCTCCGCCTGTTGCAGAATCTGCCAATGTTTGACAAGGTGCATGTTTTATTGGTGAAGCCAAAACGGGGAGTGGGGGTGTTCAATGCCTCCCCCCCTCCCAAAACTTTGGATTGCATAAAATGGCTAATATAATATGACATGGGAGCCCGAGGAGCCTTGGACTAAATGCTCAAAATGAGTTTCAACAACTGGTTTGATGAATACAAAGCCAGTGTGAGGGAAGTATAGGGAGAGAAATAAAAATGAATGCATAGGTACTGTTGGCTATGAGGTTATCTTTGTCATTCGAATATTTCAATACTTCAATATCAAGCAAATGTGTGTTCAACAGTGGGGAAACTGTGGAAGTGCACATGTGCTGGATAAATCCCCATTTTTGTTTGGTGCAGCTGGAGGAGCGCTCATGTGCATTGCCCTTCTAGCTTTTGTTTAAACTTGCAATCGCACATTCCTCCGTGTTTTTCCTGCGATGGTGGCCTGAATAAACAAAGAACTTATTCTGTACATCATGCAAATTACATGAGTTCTTCATATTTTCCACTTTCAACTACATTGTGCCTGTTTATTTGCTACTAGGTGAATTCGTGCTGATTGTTCATGCACTCCAATTCTGCAATCTTCCACCTGTTATTCTTCCTTGATCCTTATTGCCTTTGCTTTATTTCTTTCGTGCCATGTTGTTTTTACCATATTTCTGTGAATCGCTGTGAAGTGCCACATGCTTCTCAAGATACAGCTCCGCCACTTCTTGCTGGCAGTGTTGTAGAATTCCAGTTCAGCCATTCTGTGTTCAAGTGGTAATGCCTCTGGAAATGCAAAATTTAAGTTTGCTTACTTATGCTTGCTCAACAGTTCATGTTATGAACACTCTGCTTCATAGCACTTTTATGATCTGTCATAAGGTCAAATAATGTTACTGTAGAATATAAATCTCGTGCTCCCTTTCATTATGGTGCACCGCGTACTACATTTATAGTTACTTAACTTGGCCAGTACTTGAGTTTTACTTGCTCTGCTTTATTAATGAGACAGTAACTGATGGGCAGTGCCTTGCAAGATTGTGGAATTTGAGATTTTTGGGATTGGCGAGGCTTTGTTACAAGAGCAAGTATTCTAAGAGCTTGGGCAAAGCCTACATGATGCTGCCATATTATTGCATGCTCTACATGTCCGCTCATGTCTATAGCTGTAGGTGCAGCATTCTTTGCCTTATACATACAGCTGATGCTCGGTGCTATATGCATCTTTGTTGTTTACCCTGTGGTTATCCTTATATCTGCAGACACATGGACAGAAGCTTCATTTTCTTGTGAAGCTGTCTTGAGCTAAATGCATTTTTGATATCTGAATTGTTATTTCTGATAAGAATTCACATATGTATTAGTAGCATAGAAAAACTGGTCCATTTTTGTGATGTAGTCCACGCTTAAAACAAAGGTTAGGTACTACTATCAAACATTTTATACTGAATGAAATGTCGAGTGTCCCTTTATTGCTCTTCATGGAACAAATATAGTGATTGTTTTGTACGATCTTTGCAGGCAGCTGTGATGTCTTCACAGAGTTTGTAGGAGCTAAAGGGAAAGATGTCCTTTACATTGGTGACCACATCTACGGAGACATTCTGAAATCCAAAAAGACGCGTGGCTGGCGCACCTTCCTTATGATTCCCGAGCTGGCCAAGGAAATTCATGTCAGCATTTCCCAGTGGACATTGTTCGAGAAGCTACAGGAGCTTGACATTTGCCTGGGCGATATTTACAAGTTAGTGTCGCCACTGGTTTTCTGTTCCTGACAGTAGTTTTGACGTAATGGCGCATAATTCTTTTTTTTTTCTTGTTTGTAAAGGAACTTGGACAGCAGTTCAACAGATGTGCCTGACATTGGCAAGCTGCGTCAGTCTATACGAGTAAGTGCACATATTGGTCGCTTTGTATGGCTTGTTACTATGTGCGACATGCATTTGCTGTCCTATTCTTTATTCAGGAAACCTCTCACGAGTTGGACATGTGCTATGGTATTCTCGGTAGCATGTTCCGCAGTGGTGAGCATAGAGGAGCTTTCTTTCTTTTTGCCTGCGTTGTTTGGGGTCCACGGTTTTCTCATACTTCATCTCTTTCAGGTTCTCGGCAGACTTTCTTTGCCAACCAGATCTGCCGCTATGCTGACATCTATGCTTTTACCTTTGTCAACCTTATGTATTACCCATTCAGCTACATGTTCCGGGCTCCTCCAATGCTGGTAAGCTATATCTATTAAAACTATGCAGTGCATAGTATCATAAGATAAATTAGCTTGTCCAAACTTTGGAATAAATACAAATTCTGTACCTGCATATAATTTGTAAGGGCTGGTATTGCATAGCTGGCACACTACTGAATACTGCGTATTTGTGTCCACACAGGTATGCATACATGCATATACAGCAACTCTGTAGAATTTTCCTGCAAATTATTTTAGTTTCCTTGGGACTTTTCTAATAGGCACAGCGCAATGCAACTGGATGCGGTGATCCAGTTGCATTGTTAGAAAGTTAATGCTAAAGGTGACACTTACACACAGCACTAGCTTTCAACTAGAAGTTTATCATTTTATTTTGTTTTATATGAAAACAAAGACAATATATGTGGAGATACAAGTCCAAGAACTGGCATGTTTAGCACTGTAATCGCAGCCTGCTTGGAAAAGTTGAAGATTACTCTAGTAATCGTATTTTTTTTATAATGCCAATGAAGGTGTATGGTCATGCATTGTTCTTTTGTTTCTTCATATTTGTACACTTCAATTTTGGTTTAGGCCCTCGTGAGAATAGCAGTGTTTTCAAAGAATGAGACGTAGCCACACTTCTGGCACTCAATGCCTAGATAGCGTGAAACAGCTTTTTTTTCTTATTTTTGTTTTACGTTATACTGATGCTCCTTTGCCTCTGAATAATTCAGGGCCCTGTCTGGCCGATATACAAAACCTTACAAGTATTGATATACCAATATCTTGTCATTTGCATGACAAAAAGTATTGAATATGTAACAGTTTGAATGCAGTTCACGAATTGTTTGCAGCACCTTGTGGCGCAAGTGGGCATTTCTTGTTCACGTTTACATTCTTGCATTTTTCTTATAATACACACATCACTTTCAGTATTTGTAAAAAAAATTCATTTTTACTCATTAAAAGTCATCTTACTGTCATTACATAACTGCTTAATGCCAAAGAGGTCACTGAAAGGAAGCAGCTAAAAGAAGTGCAATGGAGGGAGTGAGAGGCTTCTGTTGAACTGAGATAAGCACAGAGCAAAATTAGTTTTGAAGGAAGACTGGAACACTGATCAGTAAAAATTGTTGGCTAAAAGGCAATTATGTATATCTCAAAGGCATGGACAAGGAGTGATGGAACAGCCAAAAAGTTTACAGTGTAATTAAGACTAAATACAACCTAGAGTGATGAAGAACTCACTGAAGCGAGAGGCAATCAATGGAAACAAAAAGGCCATGCAGATTTTCACATACGGCATGGAAGAAATTGAGGTACAGTCTATACAATTAAAAGAGCAGTTCCTTGCTACTTGAGGTCCAACCAGACTGCCTGAGGAGGAAATCATGCCAGAGCTAATATTTGCAGCAGGATGAGGCATGTTTCTGTTTTAGAAAAAGTCCAGAAGCATTGGCACAGTGCAGTGGAATGTTGAGATATTGACTCAGCCTTGTTCAAAAAGATCACCTTGCAGTGACAGAGATTTGACAGTGGATGGAAACATTCACTAGGTAGCAGAGGCATTAAACCGAACCGGAGTTTGTTGCAAGGTATTATATATATATATATATATATATATATATATATATATATATATATATATATAATCGAGAAAGAAACTGTCAAGGAGATGGGAAATGCTAGCTGTGATATAGTAAACCCTAATTAACCGAAAAACGGGCTAGCTGACTGTCGCTACGCCATTTCAAAGGACATACCAATAAATATCCTCAGATACAGCCCTAAAGAGAACCATGTTGTGTCCACAAGTTTCTAAAGCAGGAAATTCATGGGAACCCAAACTTCCTTTGCAGCCTGGCTCCTCGTTTCAATATTTAGGGAAACTGTACATGGTTAACGTGCACTGGTTTGCATATGCAGTGTGCAGTTTGCATAAACAGGTGTACCGTGCGTTCCTTGATCTTGAGCTGCGTGCAGTCAATGAGGAAATTTTTCTTTCGCCTGCAGTGTTTGAAAACTCTTGTAAAGGCAGACATTGTATGCATCCTGTTGCCCACTGTTCATGTTGCTCTGCCTTCGGTGACACTTTTTATGCCGGCAGTTATGTAACTAGGCCTTGAATTTATTTGAAGGTGAAATTTGCACATTTGTGTTGGCCATCTTCCACATGTGGGAACGTTCTGTAGCTGGCCTGTTAAAATCATGCTATGTTTTGTTATTGAAAAGATGCGGCCAAAAGTCATCGAAGCAGACCTTTGACTTAGTGCCATGCATAGGTTGGCAAAAATGTGGAGCTCACTCAGACTCTCATGAAATATATTTGGTGCTTAGGGCTCACTCCGACTCTGGCTCACCGAAATTTTTCTCAACCAGACTCACTCGGACTCGCTCACCAAAATTTTGCTGAAACGGACTCGCTCGGACTCGGGCTCACCAAAATATTACTCACCTAGGCTCACTCAGACTCACGGCTCGATCCGAGTCTGAGTGAGTCGGCTCATGAGTGAGTTTGCCGACCTATGGTGCCATGCACTTAGCTCTAGTGGGCATGTTATTGTTTGCTTCCTCTTTATTTTTATTTTATTCCTCATAAAAATGTAGCAATAGTGTTTTTCACACCTGGGAGAGCTAGAGGCACCTGACTGGTCGGCAGGTCTCATGAAGAGGTAGTGTGTGAAATTGCACCTTCGCTATCCCAGGCATGCAGTAGCATAATCGGATGTTACATACAATACAATACAACAAGATGTTACAATAGATGTCGCCCAACACATGAACACCAAAAACTAAACTAGCTGGAGTTTAGTTTTGGGCAAAAACACTCCCCTCCATGACTCATGCCTGATCAATAAATATTGAGCTGGCGTATGAACACTAGTGGTTTGAAGTATGTGCGAATCGACAGGAGTACAGTGGACTCCCAATAAACGAAACTCGGTTAAACGAAAATGCCTTATTAACGGAATTAAATAGGATCATTTGGCTGGATTTATAGGTTCGGCACAGTAAAATTCTTCGGTTAATCGAAACACTACTTATTGGTCACCTACGGTTAAACGGCACAAACGCTAAACACAACACAGACTTGCCCATAACAAAAGTAGTCTCACAACCATGGAATGTATAGTCAACGCCATAGCCAGACAAGCCAATCCAGTAGCCATATTGGCTTGTGCTGCAGCAGTAGCAGCAGGGGCTGTTAGCTGCGTTAGGCCTACTTGCGTGACTACTTACGGATATTTCGGCACGATGGAGAGCGCGAAGAAGCGGCCGCATCACGCACTCTCGCTTGAAAAGAAGCTCGAAATTCTAAAGGAGCTCGACCGAAGCGGCCTGACCAAGACAGAGGTGGCGAAAAAGTTCGACATCCCGAAGTCAACGCTGTCGCGGATCCTGAAGAACAAAGAGACAATCGAAGGAGCCGTCAAGAATGGAACCTTCACCGCTAAGCGGATGCGGATGCGGACGACGCCTTACGAAGAACTTGAAAAAGTTCTTTTCGTTTGGTTCAAACGTGCGCGGAGTTCAAACTTTCCGATAAGCGGACCCATTCTGGAGCAGAAGGCGCGAGAGATTGCCCTGCAGATGGGTGTTGAGAACTTCGCCTTAAGCGACGGATGGCTCAGTCGCTTCAAGAAACGCCACGGCCTTGTTTTCAAGGCAATCTCAGGTGAGAGTGCTGCAGTGAATAGAGACATTTGCACCGACTGGCAACAGGGGCGGCTTCAAGAAATTTTGAACAACTATGAGCCGCGAGACGTCTTCAACGTCGATGAGATGGGCCTTTTTTATAAAGTGCTTCCGTCAAAGACTCTCGCCTTCAAAGGCGAAGCCTGTAGTGGTGGAAAACACAGTAAAGATCGCATTACTGTGCTGGTGGGTGCCAACATGGCAGGTGATGAGAAGTTGAAGCTTTTAGTAATAGGGAAGTCGAAGCACCCACGTTGTTTCAAGGGCGTTCGACACCTTCCCGTTACGTATAATGCTAACGGAAGAGCCTGGATGACTATGGCAATTTTTGAAAACTGGCTACGGGAGGAAGATGCAAGATTTACGAGGCAAGGCAGGAAGGTTGTCTTGATCGTGGATAATTGTCCTGCCCATGGTCAGGTTGATGGACTCAAGTCCATCAGTCTCGAGTTCTTGCCAGCCAATGTAACTGCAGTGATCCAGCCAATGGATCAAGGGGTAATACAAAACATAAAAGTTCATTACCGCAGACAGCTGCTCCACCGAATGCTGCTTTGTGCAGACACTGGCAAGAGCTACAATGTAGATTTGTTGGCTGCCATTCACATTTTGGCCCACGCCTGGGAGCAAGTACAGGCAACAACCATACAGAGGTGCTTCCACCATGCGGGCTTTCAAGCTCAAGAACCATTACCTGATGAAGAGGAAAGCCTGGCTGATGCTGACGCTGATGCAGTATTTAATCAGGCTGTGCCCTCTGCCCCCTTCACACGACAGGACTATGAGACTATTGATGAAAGTGTTCAAACCTGTCGCGAGGAGACGCTTGAGGAACTGATTGCCGAAGTGCAAGCCGACGATCAACCTTCCTCCAGCGATGAATGTGATGATGTCATTCCCAGTGCAGTGGTGCCACCGGACAGTGCAGCTAAGGAGGCTGTTGAACTTTTGCAGCGCTATTTTGAGCATGAGGGTTGTCCTGAATTTCTCTCTAGCTTGTCAGGCATGGGTGCTTACTTTGTGAAGAAGCAGCTCAAGCATGCCAAGCAAACCACACTTCACTCCTTTTTCTCTCCTACTCATCCCGATAAGTAAGCTAGGGTTGATGCAAACGAAATAAAGTTTTTGGTTCATGAAATATGTGTACCTTGCTTAAATGAAACTTCTGATAAATGGAACAGTTTTGTGGATCCCCTTCGAGTTCCGTTTAAGGGGAGTCCACTGTACTACATATAAACATGAGCCGACATAAGGCTGATATTAATGCTGAAGTTGTTTAGATAGAGCCATAGGTCGGCGAAAAAGTGTGGAGCTCACTCAGACTCGCGCAAGAAATATGTTCTGCGCTTAGGGCTCACTCGGACTCAGACTCGCTGAAATTTTCTTCAACCAGACTCAGACTCGGGCTCACTGAAATGTTTCTCAACCGGACTCACTCGGACTCAGACTCGCCGAAATATTACTCACCCGGACTCACTCACTCACTCACGGCTCGCGACATGCTCTCAACAAAGCTATCCTTTACAATAGTTGCCAAATTTTATTGCCTTTCTTTCCCCTTAAAATGCTTTTTTCCCACAAGTGTTTAGAATTCAGTGATGAAAATAGCACGCAAGAATGTACGCACTATTTTGTTATAGCTGTTCTAGCTGCAGTGTAAGGCTGGTACATGATACCCACTGGTCCCACAAAGGGTTGAAGAACAAACTCTGGTAGTGTCATATTGGAGTGTTTTTGGGGCCTGCCGTGGTGAAATATCTTAAAGCAACTGCTGCAAGTTCACAGAGGAGCCTTGTTAGGACTGAGGAAGAAAATTGAGGCAATGGGTAGTACTGGTCAGGTGTTCCAAACATAGTTGTTTGAGCCACTGTGGTTGCCCATTGACTGTGGTATTGCACTGCAGAGCTAGAGGTCGCAGGATCGATTCCAGCTCCAGCCACTGCCTTTCGATTTGGGTCAAATGTAAAAGAAAAGAACCTGTTTATGTTTTTAGATTTAAGTGTACGTCCAAAAATTGATTTAATCTAGAGTGCTCAACTACGGCACACATCTTAATCATGCCATCGTATCGCTTGCAAAACCTCAAGGTTTAATTTTTCCTAGCTTGCTTACAGCTCAGAAATGTCATGAAGGCCCCAGACATTTCTTAGTTTACAATTATAGACTGGCCATTCTTTTATGATATGGCCTACATCATTCACTTATATTATTTCACGGGTTTTTCTGCAATAAATAGTTGACTTTATAAAATCAACTGCATTGGGGTTTTCTCTTTTTTTTTGCATATTCACAAACAGCTGCCTTTTTAAAGAAATTTGCAGAACTGATCTTAACTAGTTACTAAGGATGACTGAAAATGATTTGCCATTGATCCCCTGAATTTAAATGAAATACCTTTATTGTTCAGGTTATATAAAGCATCTTGTATACTTGAGTTCAATTAGGCAGTTTAAGTGTAGTCGTATTATCTTTGTGCACCACATCACCTCCATAGTATCAAATTACTGTGGACTAATACTTCTTTAAACCTCCTGTGCATATTAATTTGCAGTATCAGTGGCGTGACATAAGCCTTTGTTGATCAATGAACTTGGTGGTGCCTGTGCAGATGCCACACGAGTCCACGGTGAACCATGAGCAGGACCCAGCCCACCAAATGAATGGCGACAGTGCAATGGATGGGGAGATGTACTGCAAGCCCAGTGCTGCTGACCAGCCTGTACGGAAGTTCTCGAAGGGTGAACAGGTGAGCCTTCGTGCCTTGGTTGTGGATGCATCTTGCTGCAAGCACGTGTGAAAGCTCGCTTCTTTTCTTCCATCTGGTTTGTTTTCTCTTTTCTTTCCTATCAGAACCTTCAGGCAGCACGTGATGTGCTGGGGGCAAGCACTTCTGTTCAAACTGTGGCCAGTAAAATAAACTAGTGCATTCTGTCAATGCTCACGTGAAAAAAATTGTATGCAGGTGCCCCTGCGCTTCCCGGAGGCCCCAAGCCAGATAACTCACCACCATGACACTGATGACGATGATGAAGACGCAGAGCGGGCGCCAGAATCGCAACGCCAGTAGGCAGCTGCATGGTGCATCGTGGCTCCCCCTTATTAGCTCTGCGCATGCATGTGCAAATGTTCTGCAAGGCAGCTATCCAATCAGTGGCCTTAAGAAGTAGTGCTGACTTGGGCTGGGCTGGTCTTGGAGGCTGCACCATTCTGTCCAGCCACACGCATCAGGAGAGTGCGTTGGTCCTGGGTTGCATCGTGGCAAGCTTGTGTTCTTTTGAACAGGAGATATGTACATTGTGTAAATTTTTTTTATATATATGTACTAGCGCAATCCAGTTGGCTCACTCGCTGTCTGCTCGTCTCTGCAGTATGCAACTGTTTCTCCCTGGAATTGTAGCTCCTTGCTCATCCTGAATTTTTCTTCTGTCTTGTATTGACTGTAATTCTTAACTGTTTATCTGCCTTGTACTGGCCACCTTTTAGGTAATAAAATATTTTCCAAGAACTGCAGTTTAAGTTGTATGAACCCATGTGATTACTTGGCTGCTTTTGTAAAGTGTCGTCACATGTACTTACAAAGGGATTTTGCACTTACTGCGCTGCTCTGTTTTTGCCCAAATCTTTCAGAAAGAGTGCATTTTATGGAGTGAGGTAAAGTGCAACATGAGCAGGGACAAAAGATGCAAAACAGACATAAACGCTACTTCACATCAAGAAGTGCAGTAGACTCGCGATAATTCAAACTCTGAGAATTCAAGCTTTCGGTTAACGGAAACAAACTACCAAATTTTTGGTTGGCCCAGTATGTTTTCAATTTATCTTAAAGCCACTTAATTTAGAAAAAAGAAACTGTCTGGTCGTGTGCGGAACGCTTAAGTAGCTTTCGCCGCTGTACAGAGGTGTCATGCGGAAAAACGTACCAAGATTGGAATGGGGCTATTAGCTGTCACGGGACACAACACATTTTCTCTCTTGATTACACATGCGTGTACGCCTCGTATATAGCCAGTATTAGTATGGTCGCGCTGACTAACAGCAGTACTGGTAATCGCTATCTATGACATTGAGTATAAAAGTTTCTATCTACGACACACGGTAAACCTCGAGCACAACAGCTCTGCTGTAAAATGCACGCCAATTCTCCCCGCTTTGCGAATCTCCCGAATTCCGAGGTCACCACGTTGGCACGTACCATATTTTCTTACGTATAACACAAACTATACAGAAAATTCGGAGCAATAAAGTCGGGAGTGAAAGTTATACGCGAGTTTTGGTGCGCAAGGTGGCTTCAGGGCACTGCTTCACGGTAATGCAAGGAGGGCGGCTTCATGACTGCGCGGTTTTTTTTTGTTTTTTTTTTTTTTGCAGTTTGTAGTTGGGGTGCGGTTTATATGCAGGGCGGGTTATGCGCGAGGAAATGCGGTTTGCACGTATTTGTGAATGTTTCATTACAACATAAGTTGGTATATTGCCTCGGGTCATATTTATGAGAACTGGAAATTCAACAAAATCATGGGGTTCCTTCGAGTTTGAATTATCGGGAGCCTACTGCATTTCTAAGAAGGAGTTGTGCCATGTACACACTCAAGACCAGATTCGCAGCACTGTCAGTGCCCCTTTACTATACAAGCGCACACACACAAAAAAAAAAAATGTAATGTTTTGCAAGCCTAAGTGAGGTTAATAAATTGCAGATGTAGATACTTCAAGGTATGTGTAAATGCTTCCATCTTTGGCGAAAATGACGGTGAAGCCTAGTTGACTAATGCATTGGCCAGTGAGACAGATGATGCAATAGTAAAGCAAATACAGTAATAAAACAATAGCAACAGTAAAGCAAATAGAATAGTGTGCATAGTTTAGGAAATAAAACAGTTGTTTGCATCAACTTAAAAGGGTTTGGATGCGAGCTCGTCGTACGAATCCATCATCAAGAAAAACAGCGCTGCTTGAAAACACGGAAAGGAACACACGTGGACGGGCGCCAACAAATGAATTTATTAATAATAATAATATCTGGGGTTTAACGTCCCAAAACCACCATATGATTATGAGAGACGCCGTAGTGGAGGGCTCCGGAAATTTCGACCACCTGGGGTTCTTTAACGTGCACCTAAATCTAAGTACACGGGCCTCAAACATTTTCGCCTCCAACAAATGAATTTATTGTCTTTGCACAAATATATAGCAAGTAAACGAAAGGAGCTGGAAGGTGAAGAGGGAGCTCCTAACCGATGCACGTGAGCCTGACGATAAAAACAAATGCATTCATCAAGATTAGTCATTGAGAAAGCTATACGCTTTGTCAGATATATAGATTAGCGAAGGGGCGCTAACACACGTTGAGCCTTTGCGCATCGTTGTGAAGGTTTTGAAGATTTATTCCTGCACTTGCGCACCACTGCTTTTTCTTTTTCTTTTTTTTTTTGGGGGGGGGGGGGGAAGCGAGGGGGAGCACCCGCATTTGGCACAGTTGATCGCCAGATTACTTTTTATCACTGATGCAGACTATAACACATGATGTTTTTATGTGTGGAACTCTATGGTATAAGTAACAGCCCGACACTCCCAAAAGCTTGGCCTCCCGCACCACAACTGCCTCGTCGTCCTTCCAACACCTACAGTGGACACATATATGTTCAATGTGACAAATTACTTTAAATGCGAGCTTTATAGCAAAAAACATGGTTTTCATATGGTTTTGAGAAGACGTGGATACAGATAGTTTCCTTGGCAATTTCAAGGACCAGATATAATCTGAGCGACTCACGACGTGTTCGACATCGAAAAAGATCTAAAGTCGGTGTTGTCTTCAAAAAATGAAGGCAGTTAGCATAAGTGGTGCCAAGCCTGAAGGAACAGCAAAGTTGGGCGGCCTTCCGTATTTCCCTTTCTTTTTCTCTTTATTCCTTCCTCTCTCTCTCTTTCTATCTGCTTTTTTCTACCTCTTTCTTGCCTCTGTTTCTTTCTATTTCATTATTTCTCTCTTGTCCTTCTTTCTCGCTCTTCCTATCTTTTTTCACCTTGTTCCCTTTCTTTCTCTCTATCTCTCTCTGTCTTGCTCTCTCTTTTTTCTGTCTCATTTTTGTGTTTGTTTCTTGCTGTCTCTTTCTCTATCTGTGTATTTCTTTCTGTCTTTCTTCTTTCTCTTTATTCCCTTTATTTCTCTCTTTCTTTTTCTCTCTCTGTACTCGCTCCCTCGCCTATCCGAGTTATAAAACGATGCATCCCACACCGGGGAAATCGGCGCAGCGGGGGAGCGCGCGCCGGGTGCACGTGTTCGGGGAGCGAAGCTTTATGAAGATAAGGACGAAGAAATTTGCGCGCGCCGGCCGAGTTATTGCGTTGCACGCGCTAGTACTAGTTCACTGTATATAGCGCTAGAAAGGCAGAGACCCTTCATGATTATGATCGTTTTTGTTTACGCGAAACTGCAGAGAGAGAGAGAGAGAGACTTTTAGGGGCGGAGCTCCTTATGCCGTGGGTCTGTCCAGCCTCCGTTTGTTTGTTTGTAGTAGCCACCTCTAGTTCGTGAAGTGCTCACGAGATGGCGTTGGTGGCGCTCGCTCCATATATATATATATATATATATATATATATATATATATATATATATATATATATATATATACAGGGTGTCCCAGCTATCTTTAGCCAAGGGTTAAAAAATACAATATTAGAGGCAGGCGAGTGAAATGACTTCCAAATTGCTGACAGCCACCTTGCGCACTACAGACAATTTTTTGTTTTGTAATTAACTAATTTGTTAATTAGGACGATTTAACTAATTTGCTAAATATTGACTTTAGGCAAGAAATGCTGCTTGCAAAGTTCGAGAGCGTCTTCAGAAACCCCAATCGCGTCATTTGCGATAAAGAAAGTCTCACGTATACCATTTTTTCCAAGCTGCAAAGAAAGCCCGCGAAATACAAAAAGAACCATGTGACTAGCGCGCTCGCGCGCCGCGAGGATGCTGCCCTCAGCCGTGGTTTGAGCGAATGAAATCAGCTGCGGCCGCGACTCGCTGTCTCAGTTGCAGCGGTAGGCCGATAAGTTAAAGGTGGTTTCTTGGCCCGCGCTCGCTAGAACTTGCACCGTCACGCGCGCAGCTGGCTGGCAACGGGCCAAGAAACCACCGCCCACTTATAGGCCTACCGCTGCAACGGAGCCGGCGAGTCCCGGCCGCAGGTGATTTCGTTCGCTCAAACCTCGGCTGAGGGCAGCATTCTCGCGGCGCGCGAGCGCGCTAGTCACGTGGTTCTTTTTGTATTTCGCGGGCTTTCTTTGCAGCTTGGAAAAAATGGTATAGGTGAGACTTTCTTTATCGCAAATAATGCAGTTGGGGTTTTTGAGGACGCTCTCGAACTTTGCAAGCAGGATTTCTTGCCTAAAGTCATATTTAGCAAATTAGTTAAATCTTCCTAATTAACAAATTAGTTAATTACAAAACAAAAAATTGTCTGTAGCGCGCAAGGTGGCTGTCAGCAATTTGCAACTGATTTCACTCGCCTGCCCCTAATATTGTATTTTTTAACCCTTGGCTAAAGATAGCTGGGACACCCGGTATATATATTATATATATATATATATATATATATATATATATATATAGTATATATATATATATATATATATATATATAATTGCATATAATATCCCTAGATGGTGCTAGTTTTAGTATAGTTCCAAAGGAACCAAAGGAATTGGTTGGAGAAGGCGGAAAAGAAGAGGTAGAAGAAGCCAGGGGGAACGTAAATAAAACCAACTTTTTTTTTTCCCTTTTTTTATTATTATACATATGATTTTCAACCGTTATCCCATGGCTTTGTTAACTTCTTAACTCTTTCCTTTTTTTTATTTACATCGTGTTTCGTGCTTATTTTTTTTTTCTTTTTGAAGTTTCATATATGATTATCAGTGTGGCCAATCCCCCTCGTGGGTATGAGCCAGTCTCCTTAGGGCAAACAAACAAACAAACAATAAAATGGCTGAAAGCAACTGCTTTCGTTGGAACTTTGCATGCCCACGAGACGATGTGGAACGGGACCCCTACTTACTGGCGGTGGACGTTCTGTCTTACCGAGACGTGGAACGCCAAAAGACCGTATATCAAGGATACGTTCCAGTTGTGTGCATCGATGATGCAGAGCGTCCTGCAGGTGGTGTAGCCGTATACGTCAAACAAACAGAAAATGCACAAGATCTGAAACTACTACCAACGACACAGAGCCACAACGGTGAATATGCTGCCATCGCGATTTTGATGGATGCATCATCATGACCATGTACCTTGCACCCAATTCGTCGAGTGGGAATATCAAGACATTCATTGACACGGCATTGTGTAATTATGACAAGTACAAGAATAGACCATTTGTGTTAGTTGGTGACCTGAATGTCGATATTACCGGAAAGAACAATGAGTGGTTAATACAACACATGGCAGCCAAAGATGCTCTCACGTGCACGTCCTTTGATAATATGAAACCAACGACCATCCAAGGGACGTGTAATAGACCTGGTGTTTTCAAATTTCCAATTTCAACCCGTACAGGAACTGCTATCCCTTCATTCACGGACCATAAAGCCGTGATAATGAAGGGACAACGCAAGCCAAGCATCATCTAATTAAGAAAATAAAAGTTTGATGTTTGTAATATACACACAGTGTTTCTCACTCTTTATATGGTGATTGATGGGGCGTTACACGGAAGATTCACGGTTTACCGATGATTTCCTCCGGAGCTTCGCCCCACTCATCATCAATCACCACGTAGATATGCTGTGATTTTCTTGTCCTTGCTGGGATCAAGGGAGGCGGGGGTCGGGAGACTAGCCCTATCGGAGCCCCCCTTCCTCCAGGCGGCGGCCAGACCTTGGGTCTTGGCGGCGTCTTCGGCCAGCCCGACTGCTCGGCCGTGGTATGCTAAATGTAGGGTTGGTGCTGTGTTTGATGGTGTGTGTCGCTGCGGGACATGCCCAGATAATGTGGTCGAGGTTGGCCCGAGCTGCCACGCAAACGTTTAACATGCACGTAACCTAAGCAAGAGCTTGTTGATACCTTCTATCCGTTTTAATATTATAGGTCAAAAAGGGGCAGATGATCCACCGTCCACGAGATTCCTACCAGAAATAGCTGTCTATTTCAGATCTATATATTGCATTCATTGCGAAGAAAGACAAAAGCCAAGTAGCAGGAAACAAGAGATATCAAGTATCGCTAGTTTATTCCAGTAATCAAGATGAACGCATAAAACAGCGACGAGATATGATTGATAACATTCATCACCATACCCCGTCGAGATATGATTGACAGCATTCATCAGCACACCGTACAGCCGAGTATAACAAATAATGACATCTACACATTTTAGATCTTTCCACTTTTTAGTTCAGTTTCCACTGCCGTGCCCCTTCAGCCTCCGTGCAACTGCGTCCACGTCACTGCTGCCCTTTTCAGACGGGTTTAGGGACTTAAGACAGCCTGATCTAGGATAGAGAGGCTGGGTGGCCTGGGCGCTGGGTGCCACGATTTTGGCACCATGAGCACCATGATGTCATGGGACTGCAGGGGCTTTGGCTCGGCCAAGGATTAAGGTGGACCAGCGGGGCTGGATGGTCGGTCTCGCGGTCGCAGCGCCGGTCGGGATCTGTGTGCACGTGGGGCTGGCTGATATATAATATATAATATATATATATATATATATATATATATATATTATATAATATATATATATATATATATATATATATAATATAATTGCATATAATATCCTAGATGGTGCTAGTTTTAGTATAGTTCCAAAGGAACCAAAGGAATTGGTTGGAGAAGGCGGAAAAAAGGTAGAAGAAGCCAGGGGGAACGTAAATAAACCAACTTTTTTTTTTTTCCCTTTTTTATTATTATACATATCTTTTCAACCGTTATCCCATGGCTTTGTTAACTTCTTAACTCTTTCCTTTTTTTTATTTACATCGTGTTTCGTGCTTATTTTTTTTTTCTTTTTGAAGTTTCATATATGATTATCAGTGTGGCCAATCCCCCTCGTGGGTATGAGCCAGTCTCCTTAGGGCAAACAAACAAACAAACAATAAAATGGCTGAAAGCAACTGCTTTCGTTGGAACTTTGCATGCCCACGAGACGATGTGGAACGGGACCCCATACTTACTGCGGTGGACGTTCTGTCTTACCGAGACGTGGAACGCCAAAAGACCGTATATCAAAGGATACGTTCCAGTTGTGTGCATCGATGATGCAGAGCGTCCTGCAGGTGGTGTAGCCGTATACGTCAAACAAACAGAAAATGCACAAGATCTGAAACTACTACCAACGACACAGAGCCACAACGGTGAATATGCTGCCATCGCGATTTTGATGGATGCATCATCATGACCATGTACCTTGCACCCAATTCGTCGAGTGGGAATATCAAGACATTCATTGACACGGCATTGTGTAATTATGACAAGTACAAGAATAGACCATTTGTGTTAGTTGGTGACCTGAATGTCGATATTACCGAAAAGAACAATGAGTGGTTAATACAACACATGGCAGCCAAATATGCTCTCACGTGCACGTCCTTTGATAATATGAAACCAACGACCATCCAAGGGACGTGTATAGACCTGGTGTTTTCAAATTTCCAATTTCAACCCGTACAGGAACTGCTATCCCTTCATTTCACGGACCATAAAGCCGTGATAATGAAGGGACAACGCAAGCCAAGCATCATCTAATTAAGAAAAATAAAAGTTTGATGTTTGTAATATACACACAGTGTTTCTCACTCTTTATATGGTGATTGATGGGGCGTTACACGGAAGATTCACGGTTTACCGATGATTTCCTCCGGAGCTTCGCCCCACTCATCATCAATCACCACGTAGATATGCTGTGATTTTCTTGTCCTTGCTGGGATCAAGGGAGGCGGGGGTCGGGAGACTAGCCCTATCGGAGCCCCCCTTCCTCAGGCGGCGGCCAGACCTTGGGTCTTGGCGGCGTCTTCGGCCAGCCCGACTGCTCGGCCGTGGTTATGCTAAATGTAGGGTTGGTGCTGTGTTTGATGGTGTGTGTCGCTGCGGGACATGCCCAGATAATGTGGTCGAGGTTGGCCCGAGCTGCCACGCAAACGTTTAACATGCACGTAACCTAAGCAAGAGCTTGTTGATACCTTCTATCCGTTTTAATATTATAGGTCAAAAAGGGGCAGATGATCCACCGTCCACGAGATTCCTACCAGAATAGCTGTCTATTTCAGATATATAATTGCATTCATTGCGAAGAAAGACAAAAGCCAAGTAGCAGGAAACAAGAGATATCAAGTATCGCTAGTTTATTCCAGTAATCAAGATGAACGCATAAAACAGCGACGAGATATGATTGATAACATTCATCACCATACCCCGTCGAGATATGATTGACAGCATTCATCAGCACACCGTAACAGCCGATATAACAAATAATGACCATCTACACATTTTAGATCTATTTCCACTTTTTAGTTCAGTTCCACTGCCGTGCCCCTTCAGCCTCCGTGCAACTGCGTCCACGTCACTGCTGCCCTGTTCAGACAGGGTTTTATGGACTTAAGACAGCCCTGATCTCGGCAGTAGAGGCCTGGGTGGCCTGGGCGCCTGGGTGCCACGATTTTGGCACCATGAGCACCATGATGTCATGGGACTGTCTTGCCTGGGCTTCCTGGTCGGCCCAAGGATTACAGGTGGACCAGCGGGGCTGGCTGGCATCGGTCTCGACGGTCCTGCAGCGCCAGGTCTGGATCTGTGTGCCGTGGGGCTGGCTGACCTCGGCGTAGGCCCTGAAAGCCGGGCCGGACCAGCGATGGCTGGCCACGGTCTGGGTGCAGCGCGGATCAGTGGGGATTGTCTGCGCGGCTGTTGGCTGGACGGCCTTGGACTCGTGATCCGGAAGTTCCCATTGTTTCTGCTCGTCCACGCTGCTATCTTTGACCCCCTTTTGGAAGACCGGTATGTTGGTCGAAGGCACCGGAGGCATTTTCAAGCCCGGGTACTTCCCAGGAACGTAGTACGCCAGTGTGGGTCCACTTGCATCAAGCGACACTTGCATGAAGCGAATGCTGGACAGTATCGCACAAGTGTCGAAGCCGCAAAATGGTCCACGGCATGGGTACCATGGTCCGTGGCAGCAGAGTGGTGGGCCTGATGTCCTGGTGGGAAGCAGCCGGGAACAAATTTTCTCGATCCACATGTCCTCGCTGCAATACTGTCCTCTGGTATCACACGGCGGCGACGTCAGCGGAGCGAAAACCTCAGCTAACGTGAAGAGCTCCAAGCGTTCGCGGCCTGCTTAACCCTTATGAATCCAGAGACTAAGGAACGTCAGCGCTTCGAAGCGGAGCCACCACGCGCATTTGCTCGATGCCTCACGATTGATTACGTGGCAATTAACGAAGACGGGGGTTGGTTGGTTGGTTGTTCCTAGAGGAATGGCACAACCCACCACGGGGGATCGGCCACGACTCGTGCGGCAGTAGGATTTGTGAATGAAAAAAAGGGGGGATGATTCTAAAGAGATAATTTGATAATTTGTAGGTAAGCGAAAATATTATTTGTGTTTACGGAAGCGTGAGATACTTTGGCACTTTTTCTTCTGTGAACATATTCTCAACCCTTTATCCGGTAAAAAAAAATCTGGTTGAAAAGGCCTCTCACCAGTCCCATTGGAAATAATAGGTAGAAAAGTATGGTCTAGCGAACCTTTCACTAAAATAATCTTCTTTTTCCGCACCCCAGAGACGGCTTGCTTTGGATTGCGGAACAATCTCGAAGGTTACGCTTATGATGTGCACATGTGTCGGGAAGTAGTTTCGGAGCCCAGAAACATTGAGTATATGGCAGTTCTAAATAGGTGGACGGAAGTTAGTAACATCTTCTTTGAATAAGGGTCATGGCTAGTGCCACAAAGCTCTTTTTTCGTTCTTTCTGTGCTCTGTAGTTTTTACTAACAAGTTGTCAATTCTGACCTTCCTCCTCCTCCCTATTTTCTGTTACTGAAGAACCTTTCATTTCGTGTGTTCCCCAGTTTTCCGCCACCAGTCTTTCAGTCTTCTCTTGCTGCTCCACCGTAGATTCATTTATGCATATGGCGAGACTTTCGCACCAAGAAATAGTTCAATCATTTTACCACCCGTAATCTGATTTTTTTTTTTTTGTTTTTAGAATGAGCAATAAATGAAGATGCTCTGTGCCTTGCAGATACACAAAACCCGCTATTTATACGGTTGTCAATAAGTTGTTCTCGATCGCTGAGTCCCTTCGTTTTCGTATTGTGGCCTCTGCAATCAGTTCCGGTAGCGCGCAGCCGGAGCGAATCGCAGAGGCCACGTTTACAACGACGAAATCCAAGCTTGAGACGTGCTGACTTGGACAATTTGCGGACTGAACTTCTTGCACAGATTCCACAGTGTAGCACCTGATGTATGAAACGAAGTATATCAGGCAGACTTGCTCCTTCCTTTATTATTAGATGGATACCGTGACATACGACTACAACATGCTGCTTGGTTTTTAACGCCAAGCACGAATCGTCCTCGTTAGCAAATTTCCTTCCGTAGCTTCGTGTTTTCAGACAGCATAACCTGACTTCAAAGGGCAGGGAACCTACCTTTGAATTGCCATAACACTTCTTTAACAGCGCAGCAGTTAAGCTTTCTTAACAACTGCCTCGTTAACAAATTACAAGATGCAATCCCTCCTCCTCTCCTGGCCTTTCGCTAATCCCCAGCGTTGGTCGTGACGTCAATATTGGCATCAGGTTATGCCATCCGCAAAAAGAACCTGCATGTCTGCTCTCAGGTACGCGCGCTCGCCGCTCCCTCATCGCACGGCGAGGAGGAGCATTCAGCCAGGAGGAGAGACGAGACGATGGGCGGAGCTAAAGCCCCTCCATGCGTTTAAGCAGCAGACACGATGGAGGGGCAGAGCTTAGCGAAGGGAAGAGCGAAGTGAACGGGCCTAAAAACATAACTGAGATATTGTAGAGGGCGCTGTCGCGGGGCCGCTTTTGAATCATTAAACGCGTGTAACTCCGCTCTTATGGCACCGTTTCGAAAAATTCTCGCGACTACGTGTTTGTTGAAGACTCGTGTGAAACTGCAACATAACAAGTAAGTTTAGATCTCTGGGTGGTTTAGGGGCCCTTTAAGGGTTTGTAAAGTATTACCTTAACTGAGGAAGGAGCGACGGAAAAGTTGCGACGTAAGTATCCAAGCATACGGTTGACATTGTTATTAATGTTTTCAGTGCGTACTGTACAGTTTAGATCACATGATATATGAACTCCTGAACATTTATAACAAGTGGAGGGTTCTAATGAATGAAGCTCAAGAGGTGAATAGGCGGACTGATGATAGTGTTTCGGGCGACACATAACCTTGCATTTTTTGACATTTAGCTTCATAAATCATGTTTTAATTCAATTGGATGCAGCCATAGAGTTTCCTAAAATTAACTAGAGGGGACTCTGGCGCTGCGATCGTTCAGCTACCATGGGAATGATGGGTAGTTAGTACACAAATTTGCCTAATCTTCGTGCTTGCGGCTTCAAACGTACTTGTGGCTTTGTTTATTGCTGTGTTTTGGCGTTCGTTTCGGATAAAAGAATAGACCGTTGTGAACTTCGTGACCAGGTTTGATTTGGTGAGCCTAAAAAGGTTAAAGTGGTGAAGTGGAACTGCTGAACTTTGTTTTGCGACAAAGCGGATGCAGGCGACGCGCAGCGAAAATGAGCCAAAAGAACGAAGTTTAGACAAATTTGTGCACTACCCATCATTCCCATGCTGGCTGAAGCGTCATGCGTTGCAGCTCCCATATACACTAGCACCAGAGTTCCCTATAGTAAGTATTGTAGGAAACTCTATGGATGCAGCAACTATGTCGGATTGATTATTACAAGATTATTAAGAGTTCAGTGCGCCTGCATGGTTTATGCAGAATAGATAGAGACATCGTGAATGAATGCATGAAGAGTGGTAAGCGCGACTAGACAGGGACGAAGAAAGAAAACAGACAAGGACACAGCGCTGAATGAAACGACTTTATTGCGAGATCCGGCTAGTTGCTGGTCCGGGCCAGACCGCTCACGTGGAGAACGGAAGATCTTGTCTTCCAGTAGCCTGCCTGCTGGATAGCCCAGGTTCGGTCCTGTAGGTCGGAGCTGAGCAGCGTTTTCCGCCATCGCTCCCGGAGAGGTTCTGGGGAGTCTGTTTGCTGATTGGGACACCCCCATAGCATGTGGCTTAGGGAGGCCTCTTTTATTTTACATGCTTTACATATTGAGTCTGGGTAGATCTCTGGGAAAATTCTGTCTAGCTAAACAGGGTTGTGATAAGAATTGGTTTGCAATTTGCACCACTCTCTTGCCTGTTTCCTATCTAATTTTGGGTGAGGCGGAGGGAAAATCCGCCTCAAGTCTCGATAGTACATTGTGTACTTTGTGTATTCTGTATAGCTGGTTATTTTGTCTTTTATTAGTAGTTCGTTTTCGGCAACAGCATCTCCCGACGAGGGTACCCCTTGGGCAGCGTGGCGGGTTAGTTCTTGCGCCAGCGCGTGGACCGTCTCGTTCGGGTTGTAGGTTGTTGTGTTTTTGTGTGTCGGGAACCAAATTAGATATCTATTGGTTCCTCCGAACACGTCAGTTCTTGACTCTGCATTAGAATTCTCAGGGCATGTTGCGAAATACGTACGTGCGCAAAAATTCCTGATCGCGACTTGTGAATCGCTCAGAATGTAGCTGTGCTTAGTGAGGTCATAGAGTTTCCTACAATACTTACTAGACGGAAGTCTGGCGCTAGTGTCTATGGGAGCTGCAACGCATGGCGCTTCAGCCAGCATGGGAATGATGGGTAATACACGGATCTGTCTAAACTTCGTTCTTTCGGCTCCGTTTGGCTCCGCGTCGCCTGCATCCGCTTTGTCGCAAAACGAAGTTCAGCAAAAGTCAGCTGTTCCACTTCACCACTTTAACTTTTTTAGGCTCATGGATTCAAATCTGGTCACGAAGTTCACAACGGTCTATTCTTTTATCTGAAACGAACGCCAAAACACAGCAATAAACAAAGCTACAAGTGCGTTCGAAGCCGTAAGCACGAAGATTAGGCAAATCCGTGTACTACGCATCATTCCCATGGAGGCTGAACGATTGCAGCGCCAGAGTCCCCTCTAGTTAATTTTAGGAAGAGAGAGAGAGAGAAGTAACTTTATTGGCACCGAGGGCCATGGCGATGGTCACCTCTTCAGCTTCCTCTATTCTTGTATTAGTTAAGACCGTACATTCGTTAATGCATTTTCCGGTCGCATCCGCTGCAGGATGTGCTCTCTGCTTGGCGTAGGGACTCGCGTCTACAAACAGGGATTTATCACTCGTGCCGTGTATCTTGAGCAGCGGTTTTGTTCTGTGGCTTCTGCGTTCTGCGTTGGTGGTGGGGTTCATGTTTCTATAGGGAAGGGATTTATCACGATTTTGGTGCGGATTTGGTTGGGAATGTCTCGTTTTTCTCCGTGCTGAACGTGGTATGTGATACCCAATTTTGCCAAGATGTTTCTGCCCGTTTTTGTCGCGGACAGCCTTTCTAACTGCGAGACGCGCAGGGCTTCGGCAATCTCCTCTAGTTTCAGGAGTAGTTCTGTGCTCGCATATTCTGGAACGCCTAAGGCTTGTTTGTACACTTTCCTGATCAGAGCGTTGACTTTGTTGCTTTCCGCTTTGTACCAGTGGTGGAAGGCCGCTCGCTACGTATGCAATGTGGCTAATTACAAACGCCTGTATTAGGCGCATGACGCTGGTTTCCCCCATTCCTCGGTGTCTGTTAGTATAACTCTGCGCACTAGCCTCACTGCGTTAGCGACTTTGGTTTCTAGCTTGTGGATGGTTTTCCCGTTGGTTCCCTTGGAATCAATGATTAGTCCGAGGCATGGCCCGTAGCCAGAAATTTTTTTCGAAAAGGGGGGGGGGGGGCACTTGCTGAAAGCCTTGACTATTTGAGAAAAACGCCTATTTTCATTATTTATTTTCGGTAAAACAACATGTATCGTAAAAATTTCCGGGGGGGGGGGGCGGAGGGGGGGGGCTCCCCTGGCTACGGGCCTGGTCCGAGAACCCGTATATGCTGGACTATGGGTATAGTATTGCCATCGGTCGTGTAGACTCTACTCTCTTCGTAGTTCGTACTGGCGGCTGCCTACGTTTGATTTTGGCGGCCTGCCTTTGAGCGTCGGTCTATATGGAAGGAGTTCCGATTTTTCTGGCGAACATCGAAGACCCGTACCTTCGTATCTCTCCACTGTGGCTACGGCTTCTTGAAGCCTCATGCTCTATATAGCCGTCGCCTATCCAGATGGTGATGTCATCTGCATAGGTGGAGTGATGAACTCCCGGAATTTTGTCGAGTTCCTTCGGTAGACCTACCATTATCAAGTTGAAAAAAGCATAGGCGAGATCACGGAGCCCTGTGGCGTTCCGTTGCTGCCCAACTCGTAGAGGTCTGATTTAACATCCCCTATGGTGATCCTCATTTTCCTGTTGGACAGGAAGTTCCTGACATAGTTGTACGCTTTCTCTCCCATGTTGAGACTGGAGATTCGACCTAGAATCGCGCCATGTGCTGCGTATCGAAAGCTTTTTTGAGATCCAGTCCGAGGATGGCCCGGGTGGATCTGAATTTATTGTCGAGGATTTGGTGTTAAAGGGACACTAAAGTGAAACAATGAATCAGTTTAGATTGATAGGTTGTACTCTGAGAACTCTAATATCGTTAATTTGAACGTAATATCTTGATTAATAGACGAGAAAATGTAAGTCAATGTTTCATTTTTAAATTTCGCGCCACAGTCTCCGCGCGTGACGTCACGGATTTCAAAGTGCATTTTTAGTATTTTGGCGACATTGGCTCAACAAAATTTCCTGAAACTTGGTATGATAAGTCTGTGGCCCCCTCAGAGAATAATGTACCTAATTTTTACCGATTAGGAACTACGTAGGCCCCAGTAGACGCCGTCAAAATCTATGACGTCATGGCATTTGTTGCGGGAATTTCAAGGTGGCGTCGGCACCCACATTCCCTTTTCGCGTGTTTCCTCGCTTTCCAAGCGTCTTCTAGCGGTAAGAGTGGTGTCTTCGGTATTGTGAAATTGTACTTCACTAATACACGAAAAATCGTTTTTCTCTTTAGTGTCCCTTTAAGCTGCAGAACGGCGTCCTGCGTAGATAAATGCCGTCGAAAGCCTAGCATTGTATCTGGGTAGTGACCACCGTCCTCTAGGTAATTGTTTATTCTATTTAGAAAGGCGTGCTCCATTAGCTTCCTCGGGCACGACGTGAACGAGATGGGTCTGAGGTTCGTACCGTTGATTGGTTTTTCCGGTTTCGGTATTAGAATCGTTTTGGCTTCTTTCCATGCATCGGGTATCTCTCCGCTGATACAACACTCATTGATATACTCAGTTAAGAATTCTATAGAATCCTCGTCCAGGTTTCGGAGCATGTGGCTGGTTACGCCGTCCGGCCCCGGTGCCGATTTAAGATTTATATTGTGAAATACTGCCCTGATCTCTGCCGTGGTGAATTTCTGGTCTATAGCTTTGAATTGATGCCTCCCGAGTAATCTGGGTGTCGCACGGGCGGGGTCTATTCAACGTATATGGCCTTTAGATCCCCGATTAACTGTCCTTCGTTTCCCTTGCGATCGTGCGTTAATTTGCGAATGGTGTGCATCTGTTCCGTTTTGGTGTTTGTCGGGTCGAGAAGGAACCTAAGAAAGCTTCCACGTCTGGGAAGCGCCGAGCTGCCTGTCCATGTCTCTGCATATCTCTTCCCATTGTTGCTCGTTTAGTTGCCTGCAATAAGCCTCAATGTCCTTGTTTAGTTAGGCTATCTTTTTCCGTAGCCCTCTTTGGTATATCTGCTTCCTCCATCTCGCTTGGAGCGATTCTTTCGCCTGCCATAGGTGTATAAGCTTACTGTCCAGCCTATCGAGGGGAATGTCCACCTCCGCTACCTGCGGGGCCTGCCTGACGCTGCTTATTACGTTTTCACACCAGCTCTTAATATTCGAGGTGGGCGAGGAAGTCGACTGTCGTCTTATCTCTCTGAATTTGTCCCAGTCGACTAGGCGTTTCGTTCGATTGGATGACTGAGTTTCGTCGTTCTCGCGCGGATGTCCGTTAGTAGAATTCTGTGGTCACTACACAGATTATGCCACGTCACTCCCGGGGCGTTTTTGGTCATGGTGAGATCCGGGATCGTGCCCCATTGGATGGTCGTACATATGCGCGTGTGTGCATTTGGCTCAGTGATTAACGTTAAGCTCTCGTTTTGTATACTCTGCCATAAATATTTACCTTTGGTAGAGAGACAGAGTACCTTAGGAACATTCCAGCCAAGTCAGTAGGAACATTAAAAGTTGAAGCAGTTTTTTCTTGAGACCGCAGACAGAAATTGATTAAAATACAGTTACCATAATACCTAGTCGAGCTTCAAGTAGTGAAATCTAGTTGAAGATTGACAGCCAAGCTTCAGTTTGTTGCAGATCATTGTTTTGTTGTTTTTTTCAAGCACACACGTACGAGAACACGCGCTGTGCTATCAGTATTAGAAGCTGGCGTCAGGATGTCGGGCAGCGTGAACAATCGTGCTAGCCACGTGTTTGCCAACATACGGGCAACTTCGTCACTCCCTTTTTGCAGGTCTTTACTCTGGAATACAGCCACAGGGATGTTTGCTTCGCTATTGAGGAAGTTCGCATAGTCTAATAGAATGCCTCACTATATTCTGCCGGCTCTAAATATTTTCTTATTGATCATTTGCAATTCAAATTTATACATATTAACTATAGCAGCCCAGCAGTTTTAACTTATAGAACCTAAGGGAACAATCCAACTACAACTTGGCCAATCTCCTGTATTGGGCGTTGCGTCGGGGTGCCTCGATGCGCACCAGCCTGCTAGTGGGGTAAGGACATATGCGCGCATAGGCTGACACGACAGAAAACCTTGGAAATAATGGGTAGTCTTTAGAATTGCTTGTTATTTTATGCGCTAATTATAAGTAAATCGCTACTAAATGCGCCAAAATAGGAGTTGAAAAGTAGCCAGAAAGTAGCCATGGAGCCACCCTGAAGGTTTCGTCGCCAAGCTGGTTCGTAAAGTAGCCACTTTAACGCAAAGTAGCCACCAACGGTAACCCTGTTAAGATGACTCAAACAGGTAGAGCAGTACTTCGCAAACTCACATACCGCGGAAACTAACATAGACAGAAGACAAGCAAGAATTTGATCGCTAAGTAAGAAATTATCGAAGGACCCGACACGAGATATGCAGACGCGGCAAAGTAGCCGGGGGGGGGGGGAGGGTTCAAACCCCTCCCCTTCCCTGGAAATTTTAAATTTTTCATGTGTATATATACGCGCATACATACAAACACACACGCGAATATACATAAAGGTTTGTTGACCCCCCCTCCCCCCGAAAACAATTTCTGGCTACGCCCCTGGAAGTTTAGAAGAGCGTATGCAATTATCTTGACCAACCGCCAAGGGATTGAGCTGGTCTCTGCCACCATACAGGTCAGGAATCCAGAAGCGGCGGAAAAGTGGCCATTTTCCTAGACCAGGGGTCTCAAACTCACCTCAGCTAGTGGGCCGCAGTCACGAAAAGTACTCCCGCAAGGGCCGGGACAGTGAAGAAGGTTGGAACGGGGGAAGGGGGGGGGGGAGTGAGTTTGGACAAAATGTCAGCTTCTGTTGTCAGGAAATGTCAGGATTCGGTGTCAAGATTCTAGACACATATCGATACCGATCTCCAAAAATGACTAAAATCTAGACGCCGATTCTGAAATACAGAGTTCTTGTTTCACACTTGTGTTTCAACACACGGTGACTGCATGGAGTGCTTCAGGAAAGAAATGCTTGAGACCAGTCGCGTCTAGCTGTGTAGCTACCCAAACAAAGCGTTACTAATCGGAATAGGCGAGAAAATAATCTGAGTACTATTTAGCACATTCGAACGCTCATGAACGTTCTTATTGAGAATAATCGATATGAAAGGCAGACAGTGATGTGCTGGCGGGTCACAAGCGAAAGGTCTGCGGGCCGCGTGTTTGAGACCCCTGTCCTAGACACTGCCGCATGCAAAGACACAGCCATCATATTCATTTGAAGACAAAAAAAAAAAAGAGTATGCGTTGCTCTTTTCGGTGAATCCTTACTTGCCACGTATACGACTCTCTTTAGGGAGACACGTTAACTCTCTTTTGGGTGCCACGACTCCCCTACGAGAGTATAATGATCTCCAAAAAGAGTTTACGTGTCTCTTCAAACAGAGTCATATACGTGGCAAGTCACGAGTGGCAAAAAATTGTCAGAGGAGTCTTTTTTTTTTTTCTTAGAGTGCTCGGCGACTCGCAAAGCGCATGCAAAAAAAAGCGTACAAAAAGGCCGAATCTCTACCACAGCAGTCAAGATTCTAAAAGAAATAACAAGACTACAAGAACTACCCGACGCCTACGTCGATCGTATGGACCCCTGGCCGCGAACACTTGGCAGGAAACGACGCAGCACATGCCGTCGCCCAAGAACATACCAGCGGGGATTTCCTGCCGCAAGGGCTCCAGAAAGCGACGAGGGTGGAGGATATTACAGTCAACTACACTGCAACATTGCAACCTACCGGCTGGAAAGAAGACAATATCCACTTCCCGCTTACACATCTAAAATTAAACAAGGAAGGAGCCACCGCCCCCCGCGGACTACGAACGAACGCATATGTCCACGGAATTCTTATGCACCGAATTAACCCCACAAAACTGTCATACCTGTGCCGATTTTGTGATGTGCCGGACACTCCCCAACACATAGTGTTGAAATACCCACACCACGAGGAAAACAATCAAGGTGAACCTTTAGGACCGCTACGAGGCACCGAAGAAACACGGGAGGCAATACTGACGGCACAGCTTCAGTGGCATAAGTCCAGGAAAACCACAAGGGGGAACACATATATTGTCACGGCGGCCATTTTGTTTTTATAAATATAGGTTTCATTTTTAATCATGTAAAAATTAAAAGCATGCTTTGAAACAAAATTAAAAAAGAAAAAGAAGCATGGGCATCGGTACCGAATCGGGGAGCTTAATCTAACAGCTCTGAGCAGCCAACAGTAGAAACGTACGCTAGTGAAGTTATTTTCCAAGTGTTTACTCGAAAGGCTCTTGCCCATTTAAAGTGACAAAAAAAAATGAAAGAGTCCTAGTCCAACAGTCTGATTCATACTTCATAGTCAATGGCTTCCACCAAATTGTTGACATAATTAAAGAACGGTAGGGACTCTTCAAAGCCAAGCATAATAAAATTTGTAGGACGTCAGAAGTAACCGGTAAGATTTCAGAAAGCTCGTGTTCTACAGTGCCTTTTGAAAGGAAAGCAGCTGCTTTCGCTTTAGTACTTCGTTCGTGCCCTTTGAAGAGCTATTTGAAAGAGGGGGGGGGGGGTTGCATCTGTAAGGAGTGTCCCCTCCAGCCTGAACACAGCGGGGGGGGCTGACCCCCCCATGATATACGCCACTGCACAGCTTGGAGGGTCAGCGAAGTCTGGTGCAGGCACGGGCCGCGGAATTAGCCAGCGGTTTTCTGGTCTGAGAAAGCCGCCAACCTCAGGCGAAGAAAGAGCACTCTCTTGCTGATTTGAACATTAAGCGTTTATTCCTTCTCTCCCCTTCGGTCCTCTTCTTTAATCTTTTCCCCAAAGATTCGTCCCCAGCAGACCAGAATTCGTCCGAATGTCGGCTGCACCCGAACGTGCTGTCGACAATGCCCGCTTTCATAAGGCCGTGTCATGAGTGCTTCCCCGGTATACGCCTGTGCAAGTGGAGGAAGGTCAAACTAGATTTCACGAAATCTGCTAAGCGGAAACCTGCTCTTAGGTGCTGGCGCGCAATGCAGCGTTAACGGTAGTCTAGCACCGCCGCAGATTATCTGCCCAGCGTCATGGTGGGGCGCGTAATACAAAGCGATTAATTACGTGACTGCTACGCTGAAAGGGAACTTAATTCGCCTAAGCTGTTGAATTTTACAGTGTGCTGCCGACTGTGACCATTTTCAAAAGCGTGCGGGCGTGCGTGCGTGCGTCTGTGTGGTGTCGAGCGCCCCACCCGCCGCACTGGTACTATGCCGAAGCGAACATGCCACGAGTGCTTTTTTACTTTGCCAGCGAGGGTGCAAGCTTACGGAAGTGTGTTTTTCTTTTCCCTTTTTTTTTCCAAAGTAATTATATGTTCTCCACATTTTACAACTAGCTCTGATGTCAGGGGCGTAGCCAAGCGGTAGCACACCGAACACGGGCCTTCGTAAAATATGCCTGGCTATGTCATCTGCTAGACATGTACGTTAAATCGGGTTTTATGGCGCAAAAATAGCTGAGGCTACGCTGCGCCAGCCACAAGGTGTTAGGTAACGAACAGTAAAGGTTATCTAATTCTTCGCAGGGTTCTCCGTTAGGGGCAGCCAAGTATCATTGCACCCTCCTCCTCTTTCCTTAGGTCGAGTCCGAAAGAAAAGAAGCTTCGCCATGGATACAGAAAATGAAGCGACGTCGTGCTGCTCACAACGGCCTGCCTTTGGTCCCCGGCTTTCCGGGGGTAACGGTGCGAAGTAAACAGCTCTTGGAATGCATCATCAGGAGTCCTCGGCCGCCATTACCGTCAAAAACCTGCATGGCCACAACCCTGCATATTAAACAACGATGGGACAGGGCCGACTGAAGAAAGGTATACGGGGCAGACTTGGCGCGGAGGAGAGGGGCGACCCCCCCCCCTCCCTACTTTGTGCGCACACCTATGCGAATGGGTTGTTCAGACGCACAACATTGTGAGCGCCAAGTGAGAATGAGATATCTTTCTGATCGTCGCTTTAGCAACCTCGTAATTGCCAAGAGTGCCAAACTGTAAGGGGCGTGTGTGTCAGGCGATGCGGGCCCCAAGGTGAAGACGCTCATTCTACTCGGTCTTGTACCGCCCTCAATCGCAGAAGAAATTCTTTTGCGGCTTTTGGCTCGGCGGCGTCATTCGAGCCGTAGAGGCGGCGCAGAATGCGTCAGGTTCCGCACACTCTCGCACCGCCGCCGCCGCCAGCTTGTCGGCGGCCAATTGCGACGAGATGCCGGCGCACCGAGCCCGCGGCTCACTCGAAATAGCAGCGCAGTGTCGTCGCCGCGTACCCGTCGTCCCACGGCGCTGGAGAGCTGGCTGTTGACCGTGTGGTTCATTCGGTGTTCATTAATAGCCTGCGGGGCGTAGACGGCACGTGCGATACACGCGGCATCACCCACTACACTGCTGATCTGTCTGAATGAGAGCTTTCTTGTACAGTGGCTGCACCATGGCTTAGTCTGTCGGTGCGCGAAAGGTGCTCTATGCCATTTTGTTAATTAGGCCTTCGAGCGCGCGGGTGCATGCACTATACGGGGGTCTGCGATCTGACAACCGATGATGTCGTATTCATAAAATTCTGATCATCGTCATCATTTTTCAGCCTATTTAGGTCCACTGCAGGACGAAAGCCTCTCCCATAGTGATCTCCAGTTTACCCTTCCCAGTGCGAGCTGACATCCCTGCGCACTTCTTAATTTCATCGTTCCATCTGACTCTCTGCCTTCCTCGACTTCATTTTTCATCCCTGGGCAACCGCTCTGTTGCTATTCCTGCTCACCTGTTATCCGTCCTACGCATTACGTGGCCAGCCCGGGTCCATTTCCTTCGTTTGAAGTGAGAATTCTGATGCCGCTTAAAATCAGGCTTTTAATTTTCTTTATTCCTCTTTACTTCTGTACGTGAATGTATATAGAATAAATAAATTACACGCTGCCTTTCAGGGGCCCAAATGAAGCTTTATGACCTCGACTGACTTTCTTGCTAGTAGAAACGGCGGGCAGACGGCTCGACAAATCCACAGCATATAATATATATATATATATATATATATATATATATATATATATATATATATATATATATATATATATATATATATATATATATATATATCGTTATGTGATTGATACACACGGGTGTACGTTCATTCATCGCCGCATTGTACAGCGCTCCACGCTCGATTGTTTTGGTGCGCGTCCATCAAATAGCGTGAAGACCTGTACAATGAACGAACGCAGCCGTGTATGAATCAAAGAACGCTTGGAAGCTCTTGAGAAGCTGCGCGCGAGCGCGTGTCTATTTCATATTTGGCATGTTTCGCGCACTTTTATTTTTTTTCTCGGAAAAAAACAACCAGGCAGATTTCAGCACAAAATAAATTGGGTGATTCCACGTAAGATCGAACAAACGATGGCTGGTCGACATCTCAAATTTATTTCAAAATTTTATATATTATTGCCTGATGAGTGGAAAGAAGAGATCCGCAATTTGTTTTGCCGCCAAAAATTTTTTCGAACCACAGGAAATCAATAATGACGAGGAGGTGGAGTGGAGCGCTCATCCGCTCTGCTGTTTTGGCCAACTTTCGTTATGAATTGCACAAAATATATTAAAGTTAGGTAGCTGAAATTTATTTACCTAAATATATGCACGTTTTTGCTTCTGCTCAGGTATTTTTACTTTTTATGTGTAGTGTAGGTGTTTTTATAAAAAACCTCAAAAATGGCCCAATCGGCAAAATTTTCTTTACTTTGAAGGTCTTTATCTCAAAAAAGCCTTGTAGCAGAGGTACAAAAATTCCGAATTACGTTCTTCGCATACGTATCTACCAAACTGCCGAATCTTGTATTTATATAACTTTTCAGTAAAGAGATATGATCGGGCTAATTTCAAGAAAACACCGAACAATGAAAACTTCTGACGACGATTAAAAAAAAACCCCATTTTTTAAATTTCTTAAACTTTGTCCACTTATTCTCCTCCACATCAGCTTTCACAATCATTAAAAACATGTTGCATAATGTTGTTGCACTAATAGTTACGGCCCCTCCAATGAGACCCTTAGGCGAGGATGGGCAATTCCGACTTCTTGCCCAGCAAGCGTATAAAATGCAGGCAGGATTGAATTTCTTTTTATTAAAAGGTCAGCAGGTACCTAAAAAGGTGTCGCCTGCACTGACGACGTTAATTTTGAAAATATTTGGTCACTGCAGCGGCCACGAGCGCGGGGCTACCGATCAGGCGCGCGCGCACCCGAGATGCTCGTTGTAAGAGACGGCGCAGTGAGAGCTCGTTCTCGCGTCCTCAGACCGATTGAGTTCGAAACAGCAACACCTCTCGGGGGACTTGAACGCACGTGCACTGAAGCTTCGCTATTCTATCCGCCCTCTGTTCGCATCTCAGCTAGGCGTTGATAACACGGCGGAGATGGAAGCAAGATGGAAACTCTATAAGGGAGCTATGAGCGCTCGCTTCACGCACGCTGCTGCCACAGAAACTGCGCTGCGCCAGTTGTGATCAGTGGAAAGCATGAACGTGGCGCTCCAGTGGCAAAGAAAAATATGGATTGTCAAAGGAAAGAAAAGCAAAACTATCGGTAACCGGATGCGCTTGTCTATATTAGATGTCGGCAGCAGACGGCGTGAACTGGCCGCGCGTTCGGTGCGCTGTTCCCACTTCATTCGGCGCGGATAGTTCTTGTGCTTTGCTCTTACTCTACTCCTCCTGTGCGTCTCATGACGAGAAAGTATAGCTCTGAATGAGTCTATTGTGGAGACTACCTTTTGAAGCACAAGAAGCTTAATGGAGTACTGACACGAATTTTAAAAAAATTTCGGATTGTTGCTCTAAACAAAAATAGTGGTGTCGAGAAACCTAAAACGACAATTGTGGTGCCTGGGAATGCATCCTATATATTTTAATTAGCGCCACCTTAAAAAGACACTTTCGGTTTCGATATCGAGGGGGTGCCTTCTCAGTGTCGTTTCATAGCAGTGTGACGTCACGGAGATACAGAAATTCGCGACGTACTAGCTAGAAATCCGTCATCTGCTCGTGGTGCAACAGACAACGATGAGTGAATTGTCGTCCAGTGACCCTGACAGTGATTTCTACGATTTAGGCTGCATGCAGGACGCAGAGCTCGCGAACTCGGAGGAACTGTCTTGACTTGTCGGGATAATGTCCTTGCAGTGGACCTGGCTTGCAGATGCTCAGCGACGAAAACTTCAAAGTCAAATTAAAATATTTTATACGTGTTCTCTGACTCCAGTGTGTGGACAGCGTGGACACTGCATACCAACGAAGCAAAAAATGTCCCTTTTGCGATGTCTCAAAATCGTGTCAGTACTACTTTAATTATTGCAAAGAAGCCAAAATTTCGCAGAGTTACCGACCAAGACATAAATGCTTTGAAGGAACGTTTAACGCCCGAAAGATCAGTGACTGTCAGTGAGACGGACTACTTGTGCTACGCGTGCTTTTGCTACCACTGCAATGAAAGATCTTCACGGAACGCACAGTTTAACAATGACATTCTTATGCCCCCTGAAAAAGAAATCGACGCAATTAACCAGATCACTGCGACTACCGGTGCACGTGCGTTCAAGTCACCCGAGAGGTGTTGCTGTTTCGAACTCAATCGGTCTGAGGACGCGAAAACGAGCTCTCACTGCGCCGTCTCTTACAACGAGCATCTCGGGTGCGCGCGCGCCTGATCGGTAGCCCCGCGCTCGTGGCCGCTGCAGTGAACAAATATTTTCAAAATTAACGTCTTCAGTGCCGGCGACACCTTTTTAGGTACCTGCTGGCCTTTTAATAAAACGAATTCAATCCTGCCTGCATTTTATACACTTGCTGGGCAAGAAGTCGGAATTGCCCATCCTTGCCTAAGGGTCTCATTGGAGGGGCCGTAACTATTAGTGGAACGACATTATGCAACATGTTTTTAATGATTGTGAAAGCTGATGTGGAGGAGAATAAGTGGACGAAGTTTAAGAAATTTAAAAAATGGGGTTTTTTTTTAATTGTCGTCAGAAGTTTTCATTGTTCGGTGTTTTCTTGAACTTAGCCCGATCATATCTCTTTACTGAAAAGTTATATAAATACAAGATTCGGCAGTTTGGTAGATACGCATGCGAAGAACGTAATGCGGAATTTTTGTACCTCTGCTACAAGGATTTTTTGAGATAAAGACCTTGAAAATGAAGAAAATTTTGTCGATTGGGCCATTTTTGAGGTTTTTTATAAAAACATCTACACTACACATAAAAACTAAAAATACCTGAGGAGAAGCAAAAATATGCATATATTTAGGTAAATAAATTTCAGCTGCCTAACTTTAATATATTTTGTGCAATTCATAACGAAAGTTGGCCAAAACAGCAGAGCGGATGAGCGCTCCACTCCACCTCTTCGTCATTATTGATTTCCTGTGGTTCGAAAAAATTTTTGGCGGCAAAACAAATTGCGGATCTCTTCTTTCCACTCATCAGGCAATAATATATAAAATTTTGAAATAAATTTGAGAGGTCGACCAGCCATCGTTTGTTCGATCTTACGTGGAATCACCCAAATGCTTGATTGTGGGATTATTTGAGGCGGCCCACAAGTTAAAGTTATTATTTTACAGATTCGAGCAAGAATAAAAAAGAATATATATATATATATATATATATATATATATATATATATATATATATATATATATATATATATATATATATATATATATATATATATATATATATATATATATATATATATATATATATATTACCGTACACACACCTTAAAAAAATAATTCGTTTACCAATGTTGTGGACCGGCCTTCATCTGATGAAGATCACATGTAAACCGGGTGCCCCAGCAAACTCGGACCAAGATTTAGAAAAGAAAACAAAAAGAACGTGCGCTATAGGAAAGTTTATCTGCAGTGTATTGGTGGCAGTCGTGCGTACATATAACCTGTATTTTTCTCATTACTAAGTAATAATTAATTAATTAACTTTAATCAGCCACTTTTTAAATTCTTGGTTGAATTGGTAAAATATTAACGTTAAGTTGTATATTGCCTCAAATAACCTAAGAACGAAGCATTCATTTTGTGCTGAGGTCTGCCTGATTTTTCTTGTTTCTTTTTCCCCCGAGAAAAAAACAAAAACGCGCGCTTGCGCGCCGCTACTCATACGCTTCCAAGCGTTCTTTGGTTGATCAACGGCTGCGTTCGTTCATCGCCACATTGAACAGGGCTTCACACTCTTTGATGGACGCGTCAGCGGCGTCCATCAATGAGCGTGAAGGCTTGTACAATGAGGCGATGAACGAGCATTTATCGGGTGCAGGAACAGCCTGGACGTATTCTTTCTGCTTGTCGTCGCCTCATGGTGACGGTGGTGACGGTCGTATACGTCCGACAAGCTGAAGGAAGCGCAACCAGAGGAAGAATTGGAAGAGCAGTGGGAGGCTCTGCTGTTGATTCAAGACGGTGAAAAATCAGCGAAATGATTGCTGAACAAGGCTCGAGCGGCAGCGGCGAGCCATGGCTACCTGGACGTCCACCCACTTTTGGGCTCGAGTCATAGAAGCCTGGCCAATTCTCTCATTCTCCCTTTTTCTCTCACGCATGCTCTATTGCGAATCATTAGCTACGGCCTAGTCGTGCCGAAAAACGTAAAGAAACGTCGTGATATATTGACCTAGCTACCTCAAAGTGAAGAAGAAAAGAGAGAATAAACACCGAACATGCCTAAAATAAACGTTGCCGGCCAGACCGGTGTTTGTTTACACCGGCTGCAAATAGCCCTTAAGGCTATAGGCGCTCTGATCGTTCCACCATTGCCGCTCGTTAGCAATGCGAAAGGTAAACCCTGAAGAGTCCAGTCGGCAACAGACGTACTGCGTTTGCTTTAGTTGCTGTACTGCGAATGAAACAAGTTCATGTCTGTCCCCTCCTGCCATCTTCGTTTATTTTATTTTAAAAATTGACCACAAAGAACTTGCTTTGGCACGGAACTCTCCTTCTCACATAACAGTGACCGCGCACCCAGCGAATCGAAACATGCGCATTAGTATGGTTGACACATCCTTAATCGAGACCACAAAGAGAGGCAAGCTGGCCCGTAATCTTTCAACACACAACAGACAGACAAAAACAATACCCTGCAGTCGCATGGCGCACTTTCGACCATGCTAAAGCCCTATCGGGATCGAATTTCTCGAATATGATTTTCTCGGCTAGCTGGCCGGTCAGTGGCTGATTGAGCACTAGGTTGCACGTTCGATTACCGGCAGAGGCAGTCGCATTTCTGTGGGGCCGAATTGCGAAAACGCTCGTTTACCGTACTTCGTGAGCATGCTATGGAAAAAACCATGCATGGGGTCAAGCTAATTTGAAGCACTCGATTACAGAGTCGCTCATAGTCCCAACACCACTGTTGCTTTTTAACATGAAAGCCTGCCAGTGCATAAATAACTTCACGACGTTGATAGTGCTGCGAAGAGGTTTTCCACCAGATCTCTGCGTGGAGATGTGACTTAAAATCATGTTCACGAAACAACTCGGATAGTTCAGCAAAAATGAAAACACAGTTCACTACAACATGCAGAGTCACAGGGGCTGTGGCACAGTAAAGTGAGACTTTTCAAGATTGAAGAGAGACGCCGAAAAAAAAAAAAAGAAATCGTAACATTATGCTGAGAACAACGATTTTTGTTTTAGCGACGAGACAGTCCCGTGTAACGTCGGCGCATCATATTTCTTTTATAAGCGTGTTCACATTTTGGCATCGGCATGCAGGAAAATAAGCGGCGTTTTTCATAGATACAAAGCCCCATTTAATTGTAGTTGCGTATGTGATCATGACAGGCAGACCCTAGAGCGGAAAGTGTGCAAGCATTGTATACTGCCAGTGCTGGGGCGGAAACCTGGAGGATAACAAAGAAACTCGAGAAGAAGTTAAGAACCGCGCAACGGGCGATGGAACGAAAAATGTTAGGCATAACGTTAAGAGACTGGAAGGGCTAGCAGAGTGGATTGGAGAACAAGCAGGGGTAGCCGACGTTCTAGCCGACATTAAGAAGAAACAGTGGACCTGGGCCGCCCACGTAATGCGCAGCACAGATAACCGTTGGCTACGTAATGGACACCAAGGAATGGGAGAGGACGGCAGAGGGTTAGACGGAGGGACGAAATCAGAAAGTTCGCAGGCATAGAATAGAACCAGCTCGCACAGGCTAGGGTAAGTTTAAGATCACCGGGAGAGCACTTCATTCTGCAGTGAACATAATAGGCTTAAAAAATAATGATGATGATGACTTATGCGGCCACCCAAAATAGGGATTTACGAAAGAGCACATTTCTTTTTAGTGAAGGACGAGGAAACCCGCTTTTTAAACATATATGTGATATTAAGGAGACGTTGACGCCCTTATATTGCATGGGTTACCGCTTTTAACATAAATTGCAAAATAATCAAGACTATAGAGACTTGAAAAAAATTACAAAAGCCCATACGCTCGCGTTCAAGCTTAGCCCTCTCGTGTAAATTAGTCTTACGCAGAAACACGAAGTCCATATCACGTTACAACATTATATGTAACACAAATTTCAGTCATAGTCACGGGATCTGCGTTTCACACGAAGGCACGTCAAGCAAGATAAGGTCAGGTTAAACACTCAGTGAGCATGCATTAGATGACAAATAATGATCTCTCTATCATCTGAGCCAGCTTCTGGGAATCTCTCGAGTCTCATTGATGCATGGACGAGCTGCTAGTGTGTGTGTGTTTTTTAGCTTGCTGCTTATTTGAAAAGATCTGCACAAACATCATGCTCGTATTCAGCATAAAGCGGTGTTCCGTAGGTCAGGTACCATTCTCCCTGCATCGCTACTGCAGACGGATTGGTGCTGACCGTAAATGATCGTCAATATATCCGCAGTGCAACAATTAACGCATCAAATCCGCAAGTCTGTGACTGCATGACTCAGCTGAAGAAAAGTAAAGCATTTCGCATCCCCACTATTCATACGTGGCAGTCTTCCTTTCGCGCATTATTGTTCCCGTACGTCGTTTCCCTTTTGCTGCTCAATAGCGAAATCGTCTCTCTTTGTAGGATATATGATTAAAACGACGGACTAACCGTGCATGTGAAAAATGTGCAAATGTACAACGCATACCAGTGTCAGAAAGTAAAGTATGGAGATCAGAAACTTTTCCACCCCAGTAGACCGGCGTTGGGCTCAGTATGAGAACCCGGCGCCAGGCGCGGCTGGCTCGTTGCCCGCGTCTTCGACAGAGAGACGCGCGAACAAGGGCAACGCCAGTCGGTGACGTCACCCTTGTGGCCTCTCGCGAAAGCACCTCAGGCGGGCCAAGTGTTCGTTGAGACTTTTGCTGCGGCGTCTGAAAAGTGGCCACTGTCAGGGTGGAAAGTGAGGAAGGTGTTATGTCTGGTCTGATGACCGCCCGCCAGGGGCGTAGCCAGAAATTTCTTTCTTTCCGGAGAGGGGGTTCTTTGTGGCAACGTAAGTTCTTTGTCAGGGGGTGGAGGGGTAACCCGCCCCCGCCCTACGCCGCCCGTCTATAGATTTAATAAATCCTGTTGTGAACCCCCTGAGATAAAAATGTCAAGCAGAATAGAAGGCTGTCGTGTGTTCAAATAATATACAAATATATTTGCTAAAATTGACAAAACAGCAAACAAGAAGTACGAATTTTAGGGCGTTGAAATGATCCCGAAGTTGCAAACATTCCGTTGGAGTCATGTGTTCAGCTGCAAGTTTTACACTGAGCTGGCCCACTTAAAATATGAAAGCCTGTTCATTTTGTAGAAGGGCTAAAAAATTTGTTGCAGAAAGATTTATTGGGTCAGAAGGAAGGAAATAACATCTATTTTTTATATATATGCCTCTTGCTCCATATGGTGCTGTTGACTATCAGTGTACTTCACTGCATTACATGCCTTGGAGCGGTCTACTTATACATCTCCAAATACAGTGTCGGTGAATAAGAATTATGTTAGTCACAATTTCAAAGCTCATCATTTTTTAAAGTAAACAACAAGCAAAATACTCCAGGGAGTCAAAACTTACCAGAAAGAAATAAGACATCACTGCCGCTACGGATTCTGCAGAGATCACCACTTCATTGTTTAGGATGTTCCGCTGCCTATTCTTTGGATGATTGAACAGGCTACGTGCACTGTCACTCACTCTCGTTCTAATGAACAGCGATAACATCTTTCCAAGCTGCCTAGAAGACGTCATAGAAATCATGTCCAAGCTGAATTTCTCGCGATATATTCTCAAATAACAGTTAGTCTTCATTTAAAAACTAAATTTAAAGGAGCCCTGCAACAATTTCCCAAGTAGCCATGGAATGGCTTCACTAAAGGAGCTTATTTCCTCACGAATCGACCGTCGCAAACATTTTTAGAATCAGTCCAGTACGAGCGGAGTTACGAAGATTTGTCGCACGCTGTAATTCCTTTCTCTCTTCTCTCGTCCTGACGAAAGCGCTGGAAGCTGAGCAGGGAGGGGTGGCACAGGGGAAGAAGGTACGTCACGCGTGCCTCGTGACCTTGAGTCTTTTTGTTTTGTTTTTTTTTTCTTCGAACGCGCGACGTACTTTCAGTGCGATCGCACGCGCGCGCGGGCAAGTGACGGCCTTCCGCGGCGGCCGCAGTAACTACCGAGAGCGCCATCTTCAAATCAGGCAATGGCGTGGCCAGTGGCAGTGACGCCGTAAGCATCATTTTTGTCGAGAGAAGAGGAAGCACTTTTTAGCCGACTTTGAGAACTTACTGTAAATCCCAGGCCGCGTGCGGCACTATAACGTTTGGCTCGCGTGTTCTCGGGAGCCTCGAATACCGATCGGCAGCGTTTTCTGACCATGCTGAAAAAGTGTTGCAGGGCCCCTTTAAGTTAAGTTCCAGGGTTTTACGAGCCAAGGCAATGTATGGGTGACGAGGCCTCAGTTAGGCAGACAATGCTCTCCCTTTAGCCTTGCCATCCAAGACTCACTCTGTGTCTAAAATATTTCCAAATAAATAAAAATAAATAAAACCGCGATAGGATTTAGGCACGCCGTAGTGGGCGGCTCCGGATTAATTTTTTTTTTCGCCTGGGGTTCTTTAACGTGCACATAAATCTAAGAACACTAATTATTTCTGCATATCGCCCCATTGGAAATGCGACCGCCGGGAATCGAACCCGCGTCCTCGAGCTCAGCAGCGCGACAACATAGCCTCTAAGCTACCACGGCCCGTCTTCAGAAGGACGGCAAGGTTTTTGTACATCTCTGGTACCACGAACACAACAGCGGCCTCTGCAGAATGGGACATGTTTGTCTCTTGACCCGGTAACAATGCTTGCGGTAGTGGCAGCACTGTCACGTGTTTAGCGGCTAGGGTGAGCATTCGAAGACTTTACAGAGAACGCATCATCTGCCAGCTGTTCGAATGGGCGAAAGAATAAGTGAAAGGTTGCCTAACATGTTGTTCTAAGCAAAAATTGAAACATGTAAAAAGGGGACATGAAAAAGGCAAAATGGCACTCTTCTGTCTCTTCCCTGTTTCCTCTTTCATGTTTCAAATTTTGCGCCATTAGCATGTTAAGCAAGCTTATACACCAAATAGCCTAAGAACTAGTTTCTCTATAAGCGAACGGGATCATTGTTCTAAAGGTGAGTACAAAGACATATGTTGTAGAAAGAAAGAAAAAATTCGAACTACCGCCACGCTTACAAACAGCCGTATCCTTCACTTGTACTACACAGTTCCACCACTTTAAATAATCGTCACTATCTCTGATCTGCACAGATCTCGAATAATATTCATCGACCCAGGCGTTTGAACGTTGCTTAAGATACGGAGCCACGGTAATCCCATGGTAATCTCACTCTCTTGTGCAGCTGTAACGCCCTCCTAGGAAAAACACGGTCAGCACAACGTTTTCCATCCACCCCGAGGCGTGTATAGGGAGCTTGCACGAACGGCGGCGACGCTATGCACTCTGGGTAGGCAGCCATTTTTTTGTCAGAGTCCACCGCGGAGTGCCGTGGCGCAGTCGTGTTTGCGAGCGTTGGCGTAGCTTGCAGGTGTGATCAAGAGCGAGCGCGACGCAAATTCAACTCCAAGGAGCGTCGTGCACGATGTCAGCTACACTGGAAGACTACACCGCAACACTGTGCCAAAAAGACCGCGAGCGGTACGAAGAAAAGACGAGAATCTGCGGGCTGCACCCATTCACGCTCCGTCGGACGACTGTGTAAGCGATGTGGACTTGTGGCCGCGCGTCGACATCTCCGATATTCACGAATTTCTCGTTTTGAGGACGAGTTTTATTACCGGGGAACAGCTGAATTCGAGAAAGGCCCTCGAGGGCCACAGTTACGAGTGGCTGGGAGCCGTGGGCGAAGGAAGTCGCCGCCGACACCGTGATCGTCGTCACCCAAGTAAGACGTTTTAATTATTTGACTTTTTCGTAGGTGCTGATGTTTTATTTCTCTGCGCTGACTTGCGTCGGCTTTACGACAGATCCGCATTAACCCTTACTCACCAAGAGCTTTTGGAAAGGTGCCGTAAAATTTACGCTACACTTGGCGTAAATGATAAAGCTCAGAGGAGCATCGATGCAAGAACAAGGAAGCAAAACATGTGCGTAAAATGGTGCGCTTGACGAACTGGCCGAATCACAGCATTAGCACCTACGGAAAAGTCAAATAATTAACACGTCTTACTTGAGTGACGACGATCACGGTGTCGGCGGCGACTTTCTTCGCCCACGGCTCCCAGCCACTCGTAACTGTGGCCCTCGAGGGCCTTTCTCGAATTCAGCTGTTCCCCGGTAATAAAACTCGTATTCAAAACGAGAAATTCGTGAATATCGGAGATGTCGACGCGCGACCACAAGTCCACATCGCTTACACAGTCGTCCGACGGAGCGTGAATGCGTGCAGCGCGCAGAGTCTCGTCTTTTCTTCGTACCGCTCGCGGTTTTTTTGGCACAGTGTTGCGGTGCATTAGTCTTCCAGTGTAGCTGACATCGTGCACGACACTCCTTGGAGTTGAATTTGCGTCGCGCTCGCTCTTGATCACACCTGCAAGCTACGCTAACGCTCGCAAACACGACTGCGCCACTGCACTCCGCGGTCGGCTCTGACAAAAAAATGGCTGCCTACCCAGAGTGCATAGCGTCGCCGCCGTTCGTGCAAGCTCCCTATTGAAGTCGATATGCATTGCTAGCCAACACTGCCGTTATGGAGTTGTTAACGAACTCCAAATATTTTCCTCGCCTAAAAAAATTACTCCGAATAAACTTTCTGCAACAAATGGTTAGGCTTCTTTCAATGAAATACGCAACAATGCATGTTGCTGGGCGAGTCGGTCGTACATCATGAAACAAGGTGCTGCGCAAAGTAAACACGGACAAGGACAAGGTGCCCGTCCTCGTTCACTTCCTTGTCCGTGTTTACTTTGCGCAGCATCTTGTTTCATGAAATACGCAACCTTTTATATTTTAGCTGGAATACCTCACTGTGGAGCTTGCAGCTTTAAAAAAGTATGAATAAAATAAACGTGACGCAAATTTAGTGACCCAAATGAAAACGACAAAAAATGTAAAATCTGCCGAAAAGATGTTCCCCATCTCCGCCGATGCTATGAAGGGTGCTGGCTAACTCTCCCCGGTATATGTTGTACAAATTTAGAACCAAGAAAATGGATGTGGAGCATTCACCACCGCAGCACCAGTGTATAACGCAGGGATAATGCTAGTTGGTGGATTCGGCTCCCACCTGCAGCGAACTATGGTGGGACGATTTACTATGTCGCCACATCTCTTTATGACTGCGTATTCTCTCCCTCTTGTCCCTACTTTCTTTAGTTTGCTGCATCGTTATCTATGCTGGCCGCTGCAATAACGCACAACCGTTGCAGTTTGACCAGCAGAAACTTCCTGGATTACTTTTGTACAGTAAAGAAGCCAACTACAGCTGGTCTAGTTGCCAAGGCGTTTATCTGTTACATCGGCAGAATTAGCGGCCTCGAGGTGCAGTGCACCCGGTGCACTGGACAGCGTCTCGGGCAGCTGGCCGGCGCGAGCCAAGTGCATTGGCGGTTGCAGGTACAGAGCTCTGCGGGCATTCGAGCGGCGCCCGAAGACCTGCTGCCGGCGGGACCATTGTGGAAGGCGAGTAATTCCCCCCGCGCCAAGCTAACTTTGGGCCGGGCCCAATATAGCCTCGGCCTCGGAGCTGAGGGGAGGAGGGCATGCCGGCTTGTTTGTTAATGCTCCGACGGCTTGGCATTCCGCCATATATGTAGATTTGAAGGCGGGCCAATGGCGCACCGACCACGTGAGCTGCGGCCCAGTACTTGAGCCCCGGTCGACCAGGAACGTCGGGCCTTTCCGCCGCTCGTCTTCGTTCGTACAGCCGCGCTCGTACTCACACACGCACCGGCAGCCATGGTGAGTAGCGGCCTGGAGAACGCACGCGCCCCCCGAACCCCCGGCCCTTCCTTGAATCCGGCTGCTGGACTGGGGCGGCCGGGTCGCCAAGTGTGGCTCTCCGCAGCGAGGCCGCGACCGACGGCTTCGGCTGGCTCGCTCGCGGCCATCCGCTCGGGTTTGGCACCAAGGTGACCTTGTCCGCCCCAGGAGACGTCGCTCCGTAGAGTGCTCGAACGCGTTTTGGTGCGGTGTGCTCTTGTGTGCAATTCGGAACGGCTCTTCTGTAGACGCATTTTATGCGCCAAGAATCGTGCTGGTTGGACTGTGAAGGACGGGCGCACCATCCTCGGGACGCCCGTGCGCTTCATTCACGCTGCTATGCCTCTCTCAGAGCAACGTGTAGTAACCATGCCGGCGGCCTAAGAGCTCTCCTTCCAAAGATGTTTCACCTTCACGGTTCGCAACTGTTTCGTCCTATATGCATGTGCACGTTATACGTGTTGCACTCGGCAGAAGAGTAGGCTAATGTGCAGTTTCAATGTGATTCCTATCTGTAATAATCTACCTAGGTGACGTAAAATTTCGCATGTTTCAATGTCCGCCTTCATGTTTCGAAGCTTCACGCGTAATTTTTTTGGCATGCTCTTCAGCGTGCGTTATTTTCTGTGGTAGTTATCGGAGTCTATGGGAAATGACTGCCTTTTCTTAGTTTCGCAGAAAAAGTACGTTTCCGCACGGAGAAGCCACTACAATATTCGTTGTTTGTAAACCTGTAGGTCCACGTGGCTGCCGAAGTCGTAAATGTGTCTATCGGCGCGCCAACCCTCCGATTTTTGGCACGCGACAATAACGCGAACGTGCTTGCCCCCTTCCTGGAATAATGCCAACGGCGGGCCACTTATCCTAACTAGAACAGTGTAATAAGGATTCGTATATGGCTTTGGGGCACCTGCAGGCTCACTACACCAGTCAGTTTTCAGCACATTTTTTCTTTCTTTCTAGATTCAAAGACGATGGCATAGGAATACTTTCCAGCTTACCTTTGAGTAGATGATGCCGTCTCTGCAGCTTTTTGTTACTGTTGCTGCTCTTTTCTTGAATGCTGAAAGAGAGTTATGGCGGATAAGGTTTCGTAGTGTGGATGCCTATAGCAGGAATGATAACAGAAGTTTCCACAATTGCGAATTATTTGTCTTTTGATGTCAGAACGCCTCGAACATAGTGTTAGTGTGGTTGCAGCTTCTCCTCGAGATTTGTGGTGCCGGAACAATTGCGTAGGAAAATATTGAATCGCCGCTTTTGCCGACAGCACTACCCTGAGGCTGGATGCTAGTTCAGTGAAGATATATTGGCAAAAGGACCTTTGCCCACCTCCTTTTACCTACCAATCTCGACGTTCCACGTTCTTCGTACTTATAGTAACACGAAGGAACCTTTTACGCGGTGAACAGTTCTTATTTTCTTTTGAAAAAATGTGCAGGAGACGAGGATCATGCGCTGCATACCTGTGCGCGACCCAAATGCTTAAAAGCACTCCGAAGTTAACACATAATGCGCTTGGAGGAATAAGAACAGCCTTACATTAAAAGATCTTAGGCCGAATTCACAAAACGTCTCTCACGCAAGTGCATTTCGCCATTGGTCAGCCGGCTTCGCTAAGGATATGTCCCGCATCGTGATTGGCTGAGATATTCTCTTACGAAAATTTTTAGCGTAAGACATTTTATGTGAATACGGGACCTTGTTTTTGTAGGATGTTCTGCTTATGATCCAGGAACACTTCACAGCCTACCATACATATAAGCATTAATGGCACAACACGTATAGAAGCAGAAGGTATCAAGGGACAGGCACCTGCCCCGTGTTACATTCTGCTTTATTTTTGTATAGTGCCATTTCTGCTAGGAGGAACCAATTACACCAACTAGTATAACAGCCCGTATTACTCTAGTCTACGATACTATGCGGGACCTGTCGCTTCGCTTTAAACGCTTAGAAACAGAGACGTGAGAACAGTCCATTACAACGTTGATCGGATATATCGCACTTGATTTGATTGCGATTACTTCGGGCAAAGGCTGTTTTCTTCTGCGTCCACGGCATGCACTCTTGACAACCTTCAAGGTAGTTCACGTAAAACAATGTTAGAAATTCCCACTGTTGCACTGTTGTATGTCTACGTATATTGCTGTTATGGTTTTCTAGAATTCTGCGACTCACTGTAGCGGCAAGTGCTATGCCCTGCTTTGCATAAAGACTGCAACCCCTCGACTAGTCCGTGGCACACATGTGAGCGTCACAGTGGCAACCAATTTGCTCTTTTTTCTGTGAAATGCCCTTATTGGTTTGATCCTTTCACGCTGCATTTACGTTCCGGCTTTCTGTTATGGCATTTCTGGCTTGAAGCCTTGCGAACGTGCTCTGCAAGCCAACTCTTTCTGTCTCTTTTTTTTTTCGTATTTATTGTTTTCGTATTTCAGCTTGTTCTCAAGAAGTCTTCATCTGGTTTGTAAAATAGCCCCATAATACAGGATTTTTCAGCCTTTAGCAAGACTATTTTTTTTTTTTTGTTCCCGTCCTGAACCGCACCTCTCTAACCTTCCCACTTCCACACTATCTCCTTGAGTCAAAAGCATGCTTTACTACCACTGAAACGCATTCAGCACATGTACAAGAGTTCCGCGTGAAGTCTCACTGTGCACGCCACGCCGTTAGCTTTTCATTTCATTACTGTTTAGCCCGCAGGCTTCATGTCCTAAAGCTTTGTCCTGCTTATGTTCCATGACCTTAATACAGCTAAGTTTTCTCTGCTTTCACAGCTAATATACGAAATCTTTCGACTCACCTGGTCTCGTATGCTTAGCCGTACTCGTATGCATGAGTGGTTTGCGAGAACAAGCACCAGCCAATCGTAAAAGACGACTACGCTATGGTTAAGGAAAAGGCGAAGTAAGACAGATATCTGAAACTAGGGCATTATGAAACTTCCCCTGATTCGTGATGGAAACAACGCCAACAATGAGATGCCTTGCGACCTCTTCTGTTAGGAGCGCGCAGGCTCATCAAACTTTCTTAATCGTGTGGTAGAACTAGGAGAAATAAAGAAATGTACTTAACCTCACTCTACAGTACGCGACCGTATACACAGCTAGCGTTTGTCGGTGATGTTGAAGTGTTGGAGGACATATAGGCAGGTATCTACTGGGTCAGGGCGGTTTGGCAAGCTCGAAAAAATCACGACTCTTAATGTGAGAATCCTGTGAACACTGTTGCAGCGTGTTCTTAACAGGACAAACCAAAAAGCCTGAATTGGCCTAACAAGCTGCCAGTACCTCAGTTCGTCCAGCAACTCCCCTGGTGTCAGTAGCATGCAAGGCCTCAAGCGTTATAGTTGAAGGCTAAAGAGGTCGGTTCCGCAATGAAATTGTAAGCTTGCACTGCATTTTAGCTGTGTCTTTGCTTCAGGAACATCTTGACAGCACACTCGCCACAGTGGTCAAGGCGTTTTGTTATAACGAGCTGAAGATGGCGAGCTGAGCTCCTAGTCTTGGTGGTCACATTTTTAAGTTGCAAGAGTGTAGAGATACCGGCATACCTTGACTTTTGAGGTTAAAATTAATGCAGAGGTGTACTACGCTGTCTCTCATTAGACTACGATGTCCCTCAGTTTTGGGTCACTAAACAAAGAACGTATTTAAATTTCGCCGTGACAACAGCACGGCTTGAAGGGAGAGACGTAGAATGCAGTAAAGTATCAGAAGTGAGGAATATGACGGAAAAGCTACTATCGAAAAACCTATAGTATGTTTTATCAGGGGACCAAACCGCTCTTTTGCCTGTGCGTTCTTACTGGATTTATCTGGCTACAGGTGTTTGTATCACTGAGAAATGCAATGCACGACAAAGGCGGCCGTACAAGACCGCCGCGCACACATCCCTTGGGTCGCAAGAAGGTTCCAGGCTGCTAAAAAAAAAAAAAACGAGCGAGAAAAAAAAAAGAGAAAGAAGGCGAATCGCCGGCAACATCGGGCAATGAACTCTCAGACGAATGCGAGATCAGCAAAACGTCGCGTACGGAAGCTTTCTGCAGCTGCGGGCACGAGGAACACTTTTGAATGACGTAACCTTCATATTTAGCTACTCGGCTGATGAGCTCCTTCTCTGCCCAGCAGCTAGACAATAGCGGGAGAGGGCGTGCAGAGCGCGCGCAGCATGGCAACTATTTTCGCCCCGCCGCCGAGCAGCAACCCTTCGTCAGCTCCTCTGCAGCTGCGCGGAACGCAACGAGAATAGTAATGCGACCGCCGACGGTGGGCTCAGTCTTATATGGCCGCGGAGACGGTGCTCCCCTCGCCGGCCGCTATTTTTAGTGGGATCCCGGGATTCTGATCGAGGCCTCCCCCTCCTCCGCTGCGGCTGCTGCTGCATTTGCCGCCTGGCCGGCTCCTATCCGGTCGGCCGACAGCTGGCTGTCGCGGTTTCCGTCCTCTGCGTTGCCAACGTTGCGCATTTTTTGAGGGTCTTCTCGATGCTCGTGTTACACGATGCTCGGCTCCGAGATGTGGACACGGTGGTCGCCCAAAGCGCTTTTACTGCAAAGATTAAAGAAAGCAAAAGCGACAAAGTCACGACACATGGAAGGAGATTAGGCCGACGATTTTATTTCGCGGGCGCGCGTTGTAACGTTGCAGTCAACACTTATAGCATTCCCGACAGCTACGTACGGAACAGCCTTGCTGAGTGAGTCAAGTAAACGACGTGCATAGGCGATGATTCATTTACAGTCGTGCACGCACAGCTAAGGCAAGATCAATAGCCTGCGAGATGCGATACACACACACACACACACGCATATATATATATATATATATATATATATATATATATATATATATACAAGGAGCATTTCGTCACCCTGGACAAGCAGCCCGAATTTCAAACATGCGGTGTGTATTGGTTTACGCGCTCTGCTTGCCCTGTCTTAAAAACGGTGACCAATACCCCTTGTGTCCTGGCGGCGTCTTCAGCGAGTTCGACGACATCATTTTTTTTTTGTTCGTAGAATCCTCGTTTCGTAATATTTTGCCTCTGCCTGTACATTTCAGTGGACACGTATGAGACCGCACCCTATACTGAATCTGCACAGGCTCTTCTAGCGCACCTAAAAAAATATAACTGCCTACTTGTAACCTAGAACGTCATATTAGTAGCACACTTGCAACAGACATTTATAGTTATCTTAAACAGTATGCCAGCCGTTAAGGTTTGCCTCCGGTGGAGGTACATGGATACTTTTTTCAAAAACTTGCTCCGTCTTTTTTTAACTTGCCGCATGTTCCGTTTAATTGCAGTGCGGCAGTGACGTCACCAACTACATAGACTGAATGCCTGCACTATATATACGGGGGCGCAAAGAAACGAAATTGCGCCCATGGTTAGACTGCATGCTCAGGTCATCTTCTAAACCAAACCTTCCTAACATGAGGCAACTTGGCTCGGATGGCATTTAGTCACAGTCGTCTGAAAATTACGCTTATAGCATTCAACACTGTATTCAACAAGGACGTTGTTGCTTGAGGTTTTTAAGCTTGAACGGGCCTTCGTAGCTTTACGCTCACTGTTATGTAGTTCTCTCCGGATCATTGAAGTCACGTGAAGAAAGAAAAGTAGCATTCTGGCGGTTCTGTAAAAGTGCGCTGTACTTCTCAGCTATACTGTCTATATATATAGATCTAGGTTGACTTTTTCGGTGAGAGGAACCCATTGCGACATCCGGTTTCTTTCTCTCTCTCTCTCTTTACCTCTTTAGCCTATGCGGTTGCTGTACTCACAAGTGGGCTGTCAGTGACTGTAAAATATAAAAGAGATTCGCGCATTAGCAGGCATAATCTTCTAGGCCTGCATTAGCAAAAACGTCGTTACACGCTCAACCTTTCATAGGAGAACATGTATACCAGCCGATCATGATGATATTATTAGCTAAGGGGCTGACCAATGGTAAGATCAAGAAGCTTTGTCAACTGTGTCCCTGGGCCCGTATACATAAAATCTTCTTGCGCTAAAACTGTTCGTGAGAGCGGATGCCAGCCAAGCGCGATGCTGGATATAACAAATTACAGAAACTGGCAGGCGAGTGGCAAGCGTTTTCCCAATCTTCGTGGCGTGTGTCGCAGGGAGACTCGGTGAAGGAGAAGAAGAAGAAGAGCAAGAAGGAGGCTGAGCCGGACAAGGCCCCCGCGGCGGCTCCTGCGGCCGCGGCACCGGCCGCCGCGCCGGCCGCCGCGCCCGCCAAGAGCTCAACCAAGAAGCGGGCCCAGCGCAGTACCTCGAACGTGTTCGCCATGTTCACGCAGCACCAGGTGCAGGAGTTCAAGGAAGCCTTCCAGTTCATCGACCAGGACAAGGACGGATTCATCAGCAAGAACGACATCCGCGCCACCTTCGACTCTCTTGGCCGGCTCACCAACGACACCGAGCTCGAGTCTATGATCTCCGAGGCACCAGGACCCATCAACTTCACCATGTTCCTCACCATCTTCGGTGACCGCATCACGGGCGTCGACGACGAGGAGGTCATCGTAAACGCCTTCAACCTCTTTGACCAGGGCAACGGCATGTGCAGCGAGGAGAGGTGAGCTCACTTGCACGCGCGGGCTTATTATGCATCCATCATACACTGCGGCCAAAACTGACAATTGCCCAAAACTGTTTGATCAAGGAGGCACCTTTGTCGCTGAAGACATTTTGATCGGCTTTGACGTGCCGCGTGCCACCGCCACCAACACCAGACGGCGGCGGCAGCGATGTTGCAACTAGAGCTATAGGGATTAGCCTGGCATACAGAGCGGGTAATTGTTTCACCTGAACCTCTCATTCGTTCACCTACTAAGGACTTGTAATCGCGCATAAGTGAAATATTTTTTTATACTGCTGTACATGAGTACTCTCGCTGTATAAGAGAACATTATCTTCAATATGTAATCCCAAAGTACGCCTGACCTATTCTAGCTTTCTAGCTTTAGGAGAGACGTTTCTCATGACAAAGGCTAGCACCTTCGCCAGGCCAAAGGCGATACAATGCCTCAGTGCCAGCGTTGTTGGTACAGCGTCGTTCTTTATTCCGCTATCCTACGCCGTGCAATGAACTGATGCGGCGCGCTTTGATACTGCAGGCTGAGGCAGATGCTGACTACCTTCGGCGAGAAGCTCAACGATCAGGAGGTAAGTGGTTGGATGTGGGCCGGAGCCGAGCTTGGTGCTTCACTCATCCCTTTCGACTCGCAGGCCAACGACGCCTTTGCCGAGGCTCCCGTCGACAGCGCCGGCAACGTGGACCTCAAGAAGTTCGCGTCGATCCTCACCAAGGGAGTCGAGGAAGAAGAAGGAGCGTAAACGGACGTCACAGTGGACACACACCGCGCGTGGGCTGCCTGGGTGGAACAATAAAATAAGGCACTGCTTTCCTTTTTTTATGGTATGAGAGAAGAGGGACGTCTCTGGCTTGACACTTCTTGAAGCCCCGGCTCGCAACACGGGGTAGGAAGCCGGCTCGTTGAGGCCCTCGTGTAGCAGCGACCTGTTCAGGAACGGTTCCTTTGCCTTTTCCCACCGCTTTATACCCGATTCGTGGAATAATAAAAGAAAATTCCACTGCTCACAAGTACAGGCTCGTCCATTTCGTCGCAGATCACCTCGTATGCACCGAAAAATGCTCTGAAGCCAACAGTAACGCTGTCCCACCAGATTGCAATTCGTGTCTTTCGGATGGCGGCGATACCGATGATTGGCCCAAGCCATCTTGCGTTTTGCCTTCAACATCTTTCTAAGGAGTTCGCAGTGCAAGCACACATCACCGTTCTTCTTCAACATCTTTCGAAGGGATATCTGTTCTGACATTTGCGGACCTAAATACGGTTGGCGCGATAGATGTACATGGCTATACTTGAAGTCCACTTCCGTCTGAAACGTCAAAGATATTCCCCTATACGTTCTACGCAGGAAGTAAACAGGTAATATGAATCGTGAACCCTTAACACGAGCGTATATAAAGTTTCGCTTCAGTGATATAGATGACAACTAAGGTTCGCCAGTTTTTCCGCCTAAAGCGTGGCTTAAAATGTTTTTTTTTCTTCTTCTGCATAGTAAGGAAATCTCCCACGACGGTAGAGTAGTGCTCTGGATGTTGGTGTTGACCGCTGAACACTCTGGATACTCAACTACAACACTGCAACGATATGGAATTTTATTCTCGCAAATATACCTGCGTGAACGTAACTTCTGCGAATTTTTCAAATATATACAGGTTGCCAAACACAAAAATAAGAAGCAAGATATTAATATTAAATATATGCTTAACAACGCCTCTCTTTTTAGACTGAGCGTGCGCTCTTGTTTTGCTGGCCATGGAACGAACAGAAGCACGACAAATTTTACCCCCGAACATTCAATTCATATGTGAAGGTGTGACACCTGACGGAATCCTGTAACGGGACTTGACCAATAACCACGCACAGGCAGCAAGCAAGATTCGTCAGTTTTCCCATGTAAATTTAAGCGTGCCATAAATGTTTTTTTTTTCTTTTTCTGCATAGTCAGGGAATCTTCAACGACGGTAAGAAGGCAAGGTAGGCCGTTGGTGTTGACCGCTGAACACTGCATTCACACTCTGCGCACTCGTACTCTGCATACTCTATGTAAAGCAGGACGAATACAGGAAAGTGCTTAAACCAACAAACAATGCGTAATTTACGAAAGCTACGCTCGTGCCTTCGTAGTCGGTAGGTAAGGAGACAACCAAACGGGCACTGATCTCGTTACCACATGAATTCTAGCGAAAGAGCACGTCTGTGTTTAGCGATGCTCAGTAGGCAATTTTATAGGCGACCGTTAGCGTGGCTATCAGTTTCACTATAGCTATAAAAGTGAAGGCGGGACTTATGATAGATACCTCATTCTAACGAAACAAACGACTGTGTTGCTTCGAAAACTAGCATACGCCAAGCGACCACACTGATGTTCACTGGGCATCCTTTGTGGACATTTACTTCCAGGACATGTATCACATCACATGTATACGTTGGCCACGATTGTTTGGTTGCGCCTTACGTATCTTGCGGAAATCTCTTGCATCTGCTCGTGGGACACCATACAGATTAGCTGACATTGAAATTTGGCTTTATTTTTCGCACGCAACAATAATGCGGAAATCATCACAGATTAAAAGCTACAAAATTTTACTTGAGTGTGCCTTAGGCAAATTAGGCAAACACATGTCTGAACACAATGCACGGACACCTCAGGGCCTCTTGCGCCGTGTTTGCTCTAACAAATATTCTGTTAGCCGCGGACATCGTGTGATAGATAAAACAAGCACAACGCCCGCACAGTTACGAAACAGCTATAGATATGTCACATATACACTTGTACGTACACGCGCGTGGGCGAAGCACATGCTGTACACTACAGGCCTCCCACCAGGCTCAATTAGTGACATTGAAATGATGTGTTCATAGTAAACTGCGTAAGCAAATGTCAACGATTTGTACCCGTCGGCTGCCGACACGATCGGCTATAGGGACGTAATTTTATCAGATGAGAAAACGTTATGCTGTCACGAGGAAGCTGATAGACAAAGAAGAACAATTCTTCGGGCGTTGTTGGGGATACAGGTTAAAAGTTAACCACACAGAACAACACAAACACAGAAGACTGCACAGAGGCGGCTGTTGTTTTCTTTCGTCTTCTTTAGTTTTCGTTAATAATAATAATAATAATAATAATAATAATAATAATAATAATAATAATAATAATAATAATAATAATAATAATAATAATAATAATAATTTATTTACAGTAAGCAGAATACAGAACTCACTGCAGGGGCAAGGGCTAAAGGCAAACAGCCTGACAAAGGCCCCTGACCCTCCGCAGTTCGTGACAGTGCATAGGCTTCGACATGAGCACACCCCCCCCCCCCCAAAAAAAAAAAAAATTAATACATTGGTTTCAGAGAAATAGACAACAAGCAACTTGCAAGCGTACACATAAAATTCACGCACAGACAAAATAATAAGTTTACAAAGCACATTTGAATAATTAATACGGTAGAGGTCGCTCTCGTAAAAATACATAACTCAGCGAAATCGACGAAAAATTTCAAAACTGAGAAACGCAAAATGCATGCGGATGCACCGAGATTACACTGCACATTGATATAATCGAAATACAAATTTATGAATGATTTAAGCATTAGTCGAGGCATGAAACTCCAACAATTAGTTTTGATACTGTATACCAGTGGTTATTAATAAGTTCTTTATTTGTTTTTTAAAGGCCGCTCTACTAGCCTTAAAGTTCAATTGATCTGCAAGGGTATTTATAACATGAGGTAGCTGGTACGCAACACTTCATTTTCCATAGTTGGTCCTTGTTCTAGGAGCTCGTTTCTTTTGCTCTCGCCAACAGTAGTGTGGTCTAATTCGGTGCAACTTTCTTCATATATAGCTTATTCTTTTGAATTAACTGAAACAATTTAAAATAATCTTATTGATCCACCCTGAGATGGAATGTTTTATGAACAGTGGAGCAGTTCGCAAGTCTTGTCAGTTTAATCTGTATTTTTTGAAACAGCGCAATATTTTCTTTTGTATAGCTATTAGCTTACAGTAATTTCCTGGCGATGTCGCTCCTCAGGCTAACATCCCATAAGTTACCTTAGAATGGAAGAGTGCATAGTACCTACTTATTTTTAAGCTTAATGAGATTAAGTACATTGTTCTGAAAAAAAAAGCTATTCCAATTTAATTCCTCCTGAAACCACACACCAAGAAATTTTTGTTTCCTAACGTGTGCAATCCAATTTCCTTCAAATTGCACAGTTATGTTACTGAATAGGTTTGTTTATAGGTCGGAATATCACATGGGTTCTTTGTTTCGCATTCATGCGCAGTTCATTTTGCCTTAACCAATTTGAAAGATGGCTTAGGTAATTATTTACACTGACCACAAGTGATATTAACTTATCTGATGAAATGAAAACATTTGTATCGTCAGAGTACATAATAAGTTCAGGAGAGTGAGGTTCTGCGCTGTTAACCTTTAACATGGCCGACAAAGCTGCTGGGAAGACATCCCGTGTACGTCTCTAAGGAACGAAAGCCATGCAAGTTTCGTGCGAGGCCCGTGAGCGACATTAAGCTCTCACTAATTCCGTGCAGTGCAGCCAGGACTATACAAGGATCGCATCAGCTAATCAGAAACAACCGCCGGCTGTGTGTTCTAGAGGAGAGCCCGTCCACCGCGCGCTAATCCTTCCGTGATGTTTTCAATCAGTCAGCATCGCACGGATGGCGATCAGTCGACACTGCTTATCATAAGAAGACGATGGAGGAGCCCTGCCGTGTTGGTTGGTGGACGCGACAAATAGCTGTATGGTAATTGTGGTTTGAGGAAAGACGCTTATACCTGCAACCACTGGCGTAGCCAGAGGGGGGGGGGTTCAAACTGCCCCAGAATTGTTTTTCAATTTTGCATGTGCATATATAAGCGCACACATACAAACGAATGCAAGAACATACATGAAGCATGGTTGCATCCCGAAAAAAATTTCTGGCTACGCCTCCGTCGGCAACCCACAAGCCATACCACAAGGCAGCACAGCTCCACGTCGTTGGAGAGGGGGAAGATGAAAGCGGAAAGGAGAGGCAACTACTCGAGAAGCAGGGGCGTAGGCAGAAATTTTTTTCGGGGGGGGGGGGGGCACCTCCTTGATCTGTAGTGGGGACGAGCAGGCAGATGTGGTCGAGTGTCATTTTCTGCTCTGTATGCTATGGCAAAAAAAAATTTCGGGGGGGGGGGGGGCACGGGCCCGGTGTGCCCTAACGTGGCTACGCCCCTGTCGAGAAGTGAGTACCCACAGTGCCCACAGCACCGAGCCCCAGGCCGGGGTACCACCCAACCCACTAGAAAAACCAATGGGTGCCCGGTGGCACTGGGAATCGAACTTATGGAATACCTCCCCACTCTAACCACTCGACCACGGTGGAAGAATTTCCGCCGTGCACACGACCATCACGGCGGTCGCTGCACAGCACTGAGTCGGTTGTGAAAGCAAGGGCGTATATTGGTTGATATCGTCCCCGCCAAGTGGCGCCGCTGTTCTACACCATTCCTCCGTGCCTCTCTGTGCAGCCTCCTCTTGCGATGCATATCCACTGCGAGATGAACACGCAGAGATCGCAAGGCTGTACGCGCGGAGGAACGGCGGGAGCACTGACGTGCGACATCGTACATTTGGGTGAAGAGGCAGAGATTAATATAAAAGGAGCAGTGGAAAGGAAGGACAATGAACCAGAGGAATTAGTGAGAGCGAGCTTTGACCTTTCGGAATTATTGCTTACATACGTTAGAACAAGCAAATCGTTGATTTATAGAAGAAATTGAATTTGAACATTGATTTTTGAAAAAGAGAAAGAAAAACTAAAAATCTACCTATTGTTGGAAAGAAACTTTGAATCAGATTTTTTTTTAGAACAAGAATTCTCGAAAATCGGTACATGAAAACAACAGAGAATGCTTGGCTGCTTCGCCCAAATGGCAATTTCATCATACTAGTAATAATTGTTGGGATTTAACATCTCCAAAACCACGATATGACTATGAGAGAAGCCGTAGTGGAGGGCTCCAGAAATTTCGACCACCTTGGGTTCTTTAACGTGTGCCTCAATCTAATGTACACGGGCCTCTAGCATATCGCCTCCATCGAAATGCGGCCGCCGCGGCTGAGATTCGATCCCCGCTCTAGTAATTTTTGTATGACGCTCTCTGGCCCAGAACGTATTCGGCAAATGGACGCATCAATATCGAAGAAGTTCTCTACGTTGAACGGCCTGGTGCGAACAGCTTACTGCTGCACTGCGACTGTTTCATGGCGCTGCTGTCCCACATGCACTCAGTGCGCACGAGTGCGCAATCGCACGGTATTTTCGCGATTTTGTGGGGTTTCTCTACTTGCAAAAAAAAGTTAACACGTGACGTGTATACCTCGCTGGAAACGTTTTGGAAGTGTTTTACGGTTCTCTTTACCCTCGTAATTGACTTCCTGACAATTAAAGCAACACTTTAAAAAAGTTAGATAATTACTTTTTATAAATAAGTGAACGTCAAGGACTGTGGCATTGCTGACAGTGTCTCAACAAGATTGCAGACAACGTACACTTGATCTTAATCACGTACAATAATAACATCCTCTTTCTTTTTTCCGGATCGGGGTGCTTGATAGAAGCAGGAAATCATGCATATGCAGTTATATCAGCGTGTCTGGTTCTTTCTGCTTCTTATTCGCCTTCATTTTGTTGCTGTGGACGGCAACTAGCACGAAAGTTTGCTTTACATATAACTACGCAGATAGTTTGACTCCGTCGCTCTCTGTCATTTAATATATCAACCAATCAAGATAGCACAACAAAAAAAGGATTTCGCCGCTAATAAGCTTTAATTACTCTATTTTTTGGTCATTCCAATAGGGCCTCGGCACTGGGTTTTACCAATGCGAACATTTGTAATACCAACTGCGATCTCCCGCGTAAAACGAGCCTGAGGTTACCATGATGAGTTTAAGTTTTAATTATTACATCCACATTTGAAATATTTGCGCGCTGTTCCACCAATTTCATACGTTTTTCACATTATTTATATAGAAATCACGGAACTACACCCGAAACACAACAGGGGCAGAAGGGTGGCCAGGGCCAGAGCTCCCCTCCTCACCTACGGAGACGAAACGGGGACGCGGTTCGTTGACGCCGCGGAATACGCAGAACGCTCGCGATTCGCGGTCGCGGTCGTCGATTCGTAAGGCCAAACGAGAATATCGGCAGGTACACCGTGCGAGCACGCAGAAGAAGCGGCGGAAGTTGCGGTGACGCTCACCCTCACGGATCCGACGTGCACGACGATCCTCTGCGGCTAGAGAGAAGCGGTTAGAAACTTCGCCAAAGGATGGACCTCACAACGAGCGGCCCGAGCCCTGCGCAATAGCCAAGTCCAACGGGCGGTAGAATTTCAAACCAGAATCCTGTGGTTCAGGGGCGTAGCCGGAAATTTTTTTCGGGGAGGGGGGGGTCAACCATACTTTATGTATGTTCGTGCGTGCGTTTGTATGTGTGCGTGTGTATATATGCAAGCAAAACTAAAAAAATTCGAGGGGGGGTTGAACCCCCCCTGGCTACGCCCCTACTGTGATTCCCGGCTCACACGGGAGAAGTATCAGAGGCACGTCGCTTGTAACCTAAACGAGCGCGAGCTCGCGAACCGCGCCGGCGACCGTCGTCCAAGGGACAACACCAAAGACCGCTTGGCGAGCTACAACGAAATGATCAAGGCCCTCTACCTGGCCAGCCAAACCTTCCCTCCGCCCAGCGACAAGCTGAACAGGGCGCAGACGGAGGCCCTCAGTCAATTGCAGACGTGCACGCGCACATACCGAAACCCGGCACAGTATCACAGGTACACGGGTACAAGGTAGCCACATTAGCTCACATGCTCTGAGAGTGTAACAAAAACCCGCAAGGCGCTAACTCCGGAACCCTTCCACAGCGGTGGACAGCTGCCTTGCGTGGCCCCCGCCTCGGCGACCAAATCTGGGCCGTCCAGCAGGCCCGCGAGGCGGCGGAAACGCAAGACCTCGACGTCCCCACGTTGAAGACCTAAGGCCCGGTCGGTGAAAGCTCCGTAGAACTACCAAAACTGTTAACAACTAAATCATGCTCATCGTGTATTAATTCTGCATCATTTCATACAGAATTTTTTAACACGAAAGTGTTTTATGCCGAGGTCCACCAAGACTTTAGCGACGTATTTCCGTCACGAATATGACGTTTATAAAGTGGACGCTAACGGATGAGAAAGAAAGAAAAAACTGTAAGTTACCCCGTCAGGAATCGAACCGCCAGGAATCGGCCGCGACGATAAGAGACCGGCGTTCTACAGACTAAGCCAGAGGCATTTGCGCGGCCCACGAACGCGCCTTATATCTCTCACACATTCCCTCTAACACGGTGCTCTCTGTTGCCGCCGTCTGTGATCGGTGCAGTGAAGCAATGCGACATGAGACTTACTAGCGCCGACAGAGAACGGCTCGGCGACGATTAAAGCATAGCCTCCGAGATTGAGCGCCGGCGCGCATTTTTGGAGCCCATGGTTAAAGCCTCTCGATACCAGCGAAAAACACTCACCGCACTATATATAGCATCGGGGAGTCGCCCTAGACGCAGTTACGTTCTTTGCCTTTCGCTTCGTGTTAGTTTGTGACGGCTCGTTGTCAGAGTAGTGCAGCTTCTGCATGAACCAACGGTGTGTCGCCTCCGCCGAGACAGAGGCCAGAGGGACGTGAAACGCCTGCGCGCGTTCGCGGCTCGAGCTACGAACCTCTGCCTCCCGTGTTGCTGAAGCGCACTGTGGTAGTGCATGCATGAGCACAAGCGTAGGTTACCCTATTACTCGGGAGCGCACACCGTGCCGTTTCCCTCCTTAATTGACAACACTTTGAAGAAGTGCATGTCGATGCCAGTGTTTATTACGTGCTTGTTGATGTCATCTTTGCGCGGGATTCACGCTACGCTGTGTCCAGGCATATGTTAAAAAATTACACCATTTCCCGCTAAAGGGGACCATGAGGCGATGCGAAGCCGGAGCACTTGCACGATCGCGTTCCGTTGGCGTTCGTTGGGCATGTTACCGACCTCGCGTCGTGGAACGCGAAGAGGAACGCTACGCGCGTTTTGTCTTCCCTCTAGCCTGGCCGTTAATTCTCACAGGGCGAGCGGGGAACGCGGTCGACAGGCGCGCGAGAGGGCGGCAGCGTAGGAGAGGAGAGAGAGGGGACGCGCATGTGCTGGTGCTCATCGCGGCGTTGCGCAGGAGAGAATTTCGGCATGTCTAGCCTGCGTTTCAGAGCAAGATAGGAGAGGGGGAGGGGATAGGGGAAGGGGATAGGGGAAGTGGAGAGGGGGAATGGGAGAGGGAGAGTGGAGGGGAGGAGTGGAGAGGAGGTGTGTGGAGAGGGTATGCGCATGCGCAGTAAGGGTGGTCACGCCACACACCACCACCACCACCACCACCACCGGTTTGAACTCCGCTATAAGATGCTTCGCATCTAAAAACTACCGCTACCACAATGGTTAAATCGTGATCATGGGCGTTAGCCGTCGCAATGGAGATGTGCCACTAGGCGTCAAACGTGGGTGCATCCACGTCAAACGGTGCGATAGCTTCCAAATACCAATAGACATTGTACAAGCTCTCATATATCACTACACAATAAGCACTACTTCTGTGAAGATACGTTTCACTTTCGTGTTATACCGATTCCTATGACGGAGGGATCAACCATGTTTTTTTTCACATTGCTTCCTCTCAAATAAGCCTCCTATTGGTATGGTCAAGCTATGAAAACATCAAATGCAACAGACAAAATAGAGCTGGCGGAGCTTTCGAAGTTGATCAATAGGCGTAAAGTAGCCGACATAAGAAAGTATAATATGGAGAGAATTGAGCATGCTCTAAAGAACGGAAGAAGCCTCAAAGCTACGAAGACAAAACTGTGCATAGGCAAAAATCAGATGTATGCATTAAGGGACAAGGATGGCAAGGTAACAACCAATATGGATAGAATAGTTGAGGTAGCGGAAGAGTTCTACAAAGATCTGTACAGCAGCCGAGACAGTCAGGATGATAATGTAAGAAGCAGTAATATCCCAGAGGAATCTGACATCCCACCAGTATTAACAGGAGAAGTAAAGAAAGCCCTAAAGGGAATGCAAAGAGGCAAAGCCGCTGGTGAGGATCAGATAACATCAGACCTGCTGAAAGACGGTGGAGAGATTATGTTAGAGAAACTGGCCACCCTGTATACGAAGTGTCTCTCGACAGGGAGGATACCAGAATCTTGGAGGAATGCCAACATCATCTTGATCCATAAGAAAGGGGACGTCAAGGACCTGAAAAATTACAGGCCCATCAGCTTACTGTCCGTTGTCTACAAGCTATTCACAAAAGTAATTGCTAACAGAATTAATAGGACATTAGAGTTTAATCAACCAAGGGACCAGGCAGGATTTCGTACAGGCTTCTCAACAATAGACCATATTCATACTATCAATCAGGTGATAGAGAAATGCGCGGAATACAACCAACCCCTATACATAGCCTTCATAGATTACGAGAAGGCATTTGATTCGGTGGAGACATCAGCAGTCATGCAAGCACTGCGGAATCAGGGCATCGACGAAGCCTATATAAACATAATGGAAGACATCTACAGCGCATCCACAGCCACTATAGTCCTTCATAAAGAAAGCGACAGAATCCCAATAAAGAAGGGCGTACGACAGGGAGACACGATCTCTCCAATGCTATTCACCGCGTGTTTACAGGAGGTTTTCAGGGCCCTAGATTGGGAAGAATTAGGGATAAGAGTTAATGGAGAGTATCTCAGTAACCTGCGATTCGCTGATGACATTGCATTGATGAGTAACGCGGGAGACGAATTACAGCTCATGATTACTGAACTGGATACGGAAAGTAGAAGAGTAGGTCTGAAAATTAATATGCATAAAACTAAAGTAATGTGGAACAATCTTGGCAGAGAACAGCGCTTTGCGATAGGTGGCGAGACGCTGGAAGTTGTAAAGGAGTACGTCTACTTAGGACAGGTAGTAACCGCGGAGCCGAACCATGAGAGTGAAATAACTAGGAGAATAAGGATGGGATGGGGCTCATTCGGCAAGCACTATCAAATCATGAATGGTAGTCTACCACTATCTCTCAAGAGGAAGGTATATAACAGCTGTATCTTACCAGTACTTACCTACGGAGCAGAAACCTGGAGACTTACAAAGAGGGTTCAACTTAAATTGAGGACGACGCAGCGAGCGATGGAAAGGAAAATGATAGGTGTAACCTTAAGAGACAGGAAGAGAGCAGAGTGGGTCAGGGAACAAACGGGGGTTAAGGATATCATAGTTGAAATTAAGAAGAAGAAATGGATATGGGCCGGCCACGTAGCACGTCGGCAGGATAACCGGTGGTCATTAAGGGTAACTGACTGGATTCCAAGAGATGGCAAACGCGTGAGGGGGAGACAAAAAATTAGGTGGGTAGATGAGATTAAGAAGTTTGCAGGTATAACGTGGCAGCAGAAAGCACAGGACCGAGTTGATTGGCGGAACATGGGAGAGGCCTTTGCCCTGCAGTGGGCGTAGACAGGCTGATGATGATGATGATGGTATATCCCTGCACAGTACGGTAACGAATAAAGCTGAAATTTGGGCTGGTTGGTTTTGATTTGAATACATATTACTAGAGGAACTAAAACTGGGACAGAGAAAGATGCACACAGGACGACCGCTAGACTTCACCTCAAAATTTTTACTTCCGACACATGACGTATAATGTGAACCACAAAAAACGTCTAAACTGATTGCATCGTCACCATTCCGTCAACAGCTACACGTGCTAAGCTACGTGTCACGCATGCATCCTAGCAACCATGCAGATAGGAACCGATCAGCTCCGCTGTGCCTTTAGCCTTGCGCCACTAGTGCAAGCAAGCTACGCCCGGCTTTATTACTAATAAAATGAAAAGATTGTTTTTTGGTCGATTTACTCTAACATACCCCCTTAACCTCTGGTTAACACAGTGGCCATTCTGTCCTACGTAGAAGCGGGCAGCTGAAATGAACCACACACACTATGCCTGCGCGGCAATCAGTAAACTTGTTGGCCCTGTTTGACGAAACAAACGTCAGTCCGCTTCTTGTAGCCGCTCATTTTTTCTCTGCACGGCGGCGCATATCTTACATATATACCTCATTGACAGCCGTAAAAACAGCATTAACATTAACGCTGTATCTACTTCCCACTTTCTTTAGCCTGCGAGATACGCAACGAATGTAAGGAATACGACATGCTTGTTACTTGCATTTTAACATGAATACGTACCAGCTAGCTCTACTCTCTGTTATTCAAAAGAAACAAGCCCTTATTCCATTCTCCTTCTTTCGTAGTCTGGTTGATCCTAATTCAGATTTTAAAAAATTAAGCGAGGATACGACAGTGGCAACAATCAAGCACACGCGGACAACTGAACCACACGTAAAATATCCGTGGTGATAGATACATGCATATAAAAGAACTGAAAGCCAGGTTAGCTGATTGTGGTCTACCGTTCAAATTTTAAGCGCGAAAGGACTGAAGCGTGCGTTAATTATATTGTTCCTCTACTCAGACTTTGTTCTCTTTACTTCACTATGTGCGGGTAAAACGGTTGTTTTATTGTGTTTTAAATTCCTTTATTAGCCCCTTTACCATCCTTGTGTAACCATAGCGTATATTCTTTTAACTGTACATTCAACTTCCTTTAACCCTTTGAGGGTTTTCGCCGTACATGTACGGCAGAAGCTTCCAGGTACCAATGGGTTTTCGTCATACATGTACGGCATAGCGTTTATTTTTAAAGGACCCCTGACACCGAATTTGGAAACTCGAGATGCTTGTGTTGTTTGATAGTCCTGCATGCGGGGGCACTTCTGACCGATTATGAGTGACGAGCGTTGCCTTTAAGATATTTTAATTTGGTTTTAAAGTAAGCCTGAGTGCTCATCTGAATTTTGAACTCCTATCAACATAACCACTAGTATGACGTAGACGTAGGCCCCTTGTGACGTTGCAGAGGTAAAGCAAGTGTTGTCGACGTCACAGACAGAAATATGCGCGGTGCATGCACTGTGGTATATTGCGAAGCATGTTTGCTCTCCCACCTTCTCCTTCTTCGGTACGTGTCGGCAGGCAGCGTGAGCTCTCCGTGTGTGTGTTCTCCAACTGGCAGTTCAACAAGCGCGTGGCTGACGTCACCCAATACTGAGGGCATGTCATCACGCGTGCCCCGAGGCGCGACCGCCGCGGCGCGGCGCTAGTTTCTTATCCTCTTTCGGCGCGCGTTTTGAACCTACACTAAAAATGACCATAATTAACGCTGCCAGGATTAATTAAACATCACGTTGGAGCATTTACGGTGTCATTCCGTGGTTACAAGACATAGACCTACTTATTACAACATAAATGTCACAAACAAGAAATCGGCTGTCAGGGGCCCTTTAAAACATGCGCCTTTTTCGATAATTTCTCTTGCTTGGCCTGTGCTGCCACACTTCGGGAATACGTGGAATTTTTTTCATGCGCCGACGTCTCTCCGTTGCTTTTTTTATGCTTCGCAAAACGGCGCGCCGGCTATCGCTTGCGCAACCGAGCGCGCCCGCGGAGTGGTTGGTTTCAAACGCGCGCCTTCTATCATTTCTCTTGCTTGGAATGTGCTGCCACGCTTCGGGAATACGTGGATTTTTTTTAATGCGCCGATGCACCCCTGTGCGCCGATGTCTCTTCGTCTTTTTTTTTTTTTTCTGCTTTAGCGGCGCGGCGGCTTTCAGTTGCGCGTCAGAACGTGCGCACGCGGTCCGGCTGGTTTCGGTTTCGTCCTTCGGGTGGTTTTCGCTTCTTGCGCCCGCAAAGCTGATGGCTGTTTGGTTTCTAATCTCTCAAAGGGTGACCGCTTGTTACTCTCTCGTTTATTGCTCCCATGGGCGCGATTACATCTGTTTCCGCGCAGCGCTAAATTACACAAACGACGCCGCCGTGATTGCGTTTCCTGTTTTGGGGTCTCGGAAAAATTAACAACGTCTTGTTGGCGATAAGACGAAGGATTACTGTAGCTTTTTCACTCGTTTTGCTTTCCGGACGGGCGCACAACCATAGAGTTTTCTTCCATGCGCTCACTGACGCAGTTCGCTATACGCTATTGGAAGCGCGCGCCGGTTGCTCTGCTGCCGGTGAGTCGAGCAGCGATTCTTCCGATGTGGACTGTTCCCCAAGTGCCGAATCAGAATCTCAGTCACTGGATTTCAGTTTGTCAGACGAGGATTTTTTGAAGAGTTCAGACTCCGATGACGATCAAGGAGCGACATCTGAAAAGCGTGCGCGGCGAGCCATTCAAAGACTATCACACGCTGAAAAGTTTTTAGTGTTAGAGCACGAACATTTTTAACCGTAAAGTACTCTGGTGCGCTTATTTTGGTATCACTGTTTAATACAATGCATAATTTTTATTTATGAAAAACTGCTAAGTTTTTTTTATGATTTTGCTTGATTTTACTACGAATAGACCATGTGTATGTAACAACAAAAATGATTTTTTTTGCCACGTTACGGTCACGAAAAAAAAATTTAGACAATTTTTTATTAAATAGAACCGTCTGAAGAATTTATTTCAGCAATAAGAAATTACACAATTTTGGACTGGACTCGCGAAAAAATTCGAACCTCAGAGGGTTAATGTTGTCCTTTCATCATTCCTTCTTTACGGCGCAACCTTAATGAAAACCAGCAGACAATGAAGCCAAGGAACGTATATGTGGGACTTTAATTGTACTGTTTTAAGCGCATTGTAATAATTCTGATATAGATCCGAAGAAAGTAATGTGCACGGAAAGACAACTCGCCGCCGGCAGGGACCGAACGTGCAACCTTCGGATAACGCGCCCGATGCTCTATAGGGCGGCACGCGGTCGTCCTCTCGTCCACTTTATCGGATATTTGCTCGTTAAAGGATCACGTGCTACGTGACGCCAGCTGGCAGAGAAGGCGTGTTCCACACTCGTCGTCATGGCTATACGAGCGGCGCAGGCTAACACTGCCAGGTTTGTACGCCCATAAATATCCGATAAAGTGGACGAGAGGACGACCGCCGCCGCAGCTCACTTGGATAGAGCATCGGGCGCGTTATACGAAGATTGCAGGTTCGGTCCCTGTCGGCGGCAAGTTGTCTTTTCGTCCACATTACTTTCTTCACATTTATATCACAGTTACTACAATACACTTAAAACAGTACAATTTATAGTCTTCAGTGACAGGTGAGACCATTACGAAGTGCGCGGCCTATCTGCCTCCTTAAAAACCGCAACGCCAGCACTCGCCGGCGAGTTGTCCTTCACGGCCAACGGTTTCTTGTGCAATGGGCAGTTCCAGACTGCTGCTAAAGGTACACTTAGGAGGAATAAAAAATTGTGCAGATCACACGCACTTGCGAAAATCAATGTCCTGCGAAGCTGGCTATGTCATGGTTTGGGGCTCTGCAAAGCGCTACCGGATGGACCAAAACGTTTGTGTAAGGCGAATTGCATGTGGACCTATATTGTAAAAAAAATGCCCCCACCTCCCCGAAGGGAATCGTGAGGAAATGCGAATGCATTTCTTGCGCCGAGAGTACACGGCGTAGTAATCGCTTCACTCCGTTTTTATATACGTGCGAGCGAGCGGACGGGAGAGTGGGGCGCAGGGAGGAGAGAGAGCGAACGGCGAGAGAAGGAGCGGCGAAGCACTGCACCTACCCTCTCCTACGCTCTCTCCACACACGCGGGAGCTCCGCCGAGCTCCCGCGATGCGAGCGCCCTCACACGCCAGAGCGCGCTCCTCCTCTCCGCTCACTCTCCGCTACTCCGCCCGCACCACCTGCTCCGGTTGTTAGGGGCGAGGATAAGCGCGCGCGCCCGCAGCTGTTGCTATGGGAGAGGGAGTGAGAGCGGAGAGATAACACCCGCCGGCGCGCGGACACCGACAGACGCCTGACATGCCCCGACTAAGAAATGCATTCGCATTAAAAAAAAAAAGCTTACCTCAGTTCCACATGCAGCGTGAAATCTGCAGAAACAGCGGAGCTGCGGCCCCTGTGTTTCCCTTGTAATTTTATGTGATATATTGTGTGATGTACGGGAAAGGACGTGTCACACCCACCCTATACAGTGGCTTTAGGCTTTATTAACGCTCTACCCGCCCTTCCTCGTTTCACTGTGCGGCTACCGCTTCGTCCGCGATTTAGAGTTGCTGTATTGGGTGCGAGGCCCACCACTGGAGACGCGGGCCTGCGATCGTTGTGACGTGCAGGGCTGGATCACATGATCTCGCGTTGCTCCGGCGAAGGGAAGCGGACGGTTGAACGCATTGCTTTAAACCGCGATTTCTGGCGTTTTCCCCTTTGAACAGCGTTGTTTTGCTCTCACTGCATGTGTGCGGACACCTAGAGGATACTTAATTTGGGAAAGTGCCGTCAAAGCTACCGGTGGCATATGGTACTTACAGTGCGAGCCTATAGCGTGAGCTTTCACTTTCACCGTTATTCTGCTTGCAAGAGCGGGATACCACTGTCAACTGACTTTATTTTTTTAATTGGCACCAGTATGCCCTACGGCATAAGTTAAACATTCCTTTATTGTTATTTCCATGGGTCATGGGGTTCCTTGCTTACAGATAGGGCCCTGTGTTTTTGGTTTTATCCGAAACAATCCGATAAACATTCGCCGGTAAAATTTTTGACAATTCGTATTTATCCGATAAACTACGATTTCAAGGGCCAATATGGCCTGGTTCCGTTCTTTACCGAAAGGGCAAGTTCTAAGCGCTCATTGATACATATTCTGGTACGGCCGATTTAAAGTTTACCGCGCGTAGCTGTATTAGGCGACGTAGCTGTATTGTGCTCTGACTCATCTTCCTACAGGCAGAAGCTTCACGAGGACTTGCAACTCTCCAACCCCGAATTCAAGGCGTTTCACTTCAAAGATCCGTGCCACCTACTCAACAACGCTCTGGAGGATGGAATCAGGACGAGCTCGTTTAACGTAGTTCACGATTTTGTTGTGCACTTTTCTGCCCTGCTCAAGTCGTCGCGGGAGCTGCGCCGTAAGTTTGGTCTTGTGTGCTTCGCCAAGGTCATGTCCATCAAGTCGCTCAAAACCGTATGTCCGTCGAGGTGGTTCTCTTGTTATGAAGCTCTAGAAGATATTTTGGACAACTGGCGCGCCATTTTGTCTTTCTTGAGAAGCGACGAAGCCAAGGGAACGAAGTGTGAGAAGCTAAAAAGTCTTATTTCATCGCCTGAAGCTGTGCACGACTTGCTCGCTAAGATGAGGTTTGTGAAGACCAATTCGTGTGCCGTGCTCTCAATCATCAAGGAGCTTGAGGCAGACAGTACCCTGGTACACCAAGTTTATCCCATAGTGGAGGTTAGTTTGCACGCACTCATCAGCCAATGGCGTGATCCAACCGAGGTCGTCGCATCAGATGTAACAAGTCTGCTGGACCTCCTTGACGAGACTGACCACTTAACGACTGTCGCAGACTTTCACAGATACTACACTGCAGTAGTCGAAAAGTGGAGAGACAGACATCTGAGAGGAAGCTGTGCGATCAACTACAGTACACCAAAGAATCGTTTTGGTACTGTGTTCAAATTGTGAATCCAAATTTGAAGCATGAGCTGCCCTGCGCGTTCGAAACCTATGCGCCTATTTTTCAAATAGTGCTTCTTGAAACTGACGACATTAGCCAGTTCCTGAGTGATTTTGCGAGCTATCAGTGCTATGAAATATGTAATATTGTTGAACCCATGTCGTTTCGGAGACTTCACAATTTCGAGTGGCCAGTGCTTTCTGGCTGCGCGCTGCGTCTTCTGGCGCTTCCTGTTTCTAGCGCTAACGTTGAAAGGGCGTTTTCAAAGCTGAGAGTTGTCAATCAAAAGGAGCGCGCTTCGATCACTGACAGCAACCCCGCAAAGTATGCTTGCGTGTTTTGCAATAAGCTTTAAGCATAAGGTTGTTATACGCACAAATACATGCGTTTTGTGTTCAAGTATTTCGCTTGTGCGTATATGTTTTTGTGCATTCAAACCTTCTAGAAGAAAAAATGTGCATCGTGTGTTTTGATGTTTTAGTATTCAGATATGAACTGATCTTAGATTTTTGGAGTTTCGAGAATAATGCAAAACTCCGAATTTCGGAGAATTGGGGATTTACGAGAAATAAACTCCGATAAACGCCGAATTTCCGCCATAAATATAAACTCCGATAAGCACCCGCCGATTTTCAAGAAAAATAAACACCGAATACACGGAGCCCTACTTATAGAGGATGTCTGTAGAATGAGCCCATCCAGTGTGACTTCTTTGTGTTGCGCTACTGGCGACAACGTGGCCAGCTTCAAGCACTGATTCACCTTCTATAATTGTTGGGGTTTGACGTCCCAAAACCACGATATGATTATAAGGGACGCCGTGGAGGGCTCTGGAAATTTCGACCACCTTCATACGGTTCTTTAACGAGCACTTAAATCTAAGTACACGGGCTTCAAACATTGATTCACCGCCTAACAGCAGCCGCGAGGTGTCATGCTGCTCATCAATGAAGTTGTAAATGATGGACACTGGTATTTTCACCGAAACATAAAATTGCCAACACAGCTATCTGACCTATAGTTGGAATCGGTTCATGCCCATGAAGCGCGAAAAAAAAAAAAGAACACGGGGACGAAGCAGAGATACATTACAAGCGCTTGTCCTGTGTGTATCTCTGCTTCGTCCGCGTGTTTTTGCACTTCATAAGCATAAAATTGCCATCTAGAACGTAGTAAGCCACCCTTTGCAGCACGCTATACGTATAGTGCTTTCAAATGCGCAAGGTAATATCACCGGCTGGCACATGGTGCATTTAATATCCCATTCGAGCCCTATCGGGACCGTATTTTTCTTGGCCCTTTTGTGCAACTGTAGAACGGAGTAAATCGTCGAAAATTTTCATCCCGATGTGGCTCGATGGCGATCGAAAATGCACCGTGTGAAAACCGCAGAAAATATGCGCAATAATGAGGAACAGATGAATATTAAAATCGGGCCGTAGACTCATGTACTCATGTAAAATGTTATCAAGCTACAACTCTGAATGAGGCGCGCGCGTGCATATAGATCCTGTGCGTCTGCCTCCAATAATTTGAGAAAGGTTGCGGCTGCATCCAGCTCTATGCATGTTGGGCTGCTTAAAGCGGAGAAACCGCTTGCTTCGTGCTTTATAAGGCTATGCGTACTAAAGAGGAATGTAAATTTGCTCATGCCATTTCTTTCTCGTGTCAACCGCTACCCGTCTTTAGATGCGAACCTAAATGAATGAAGTTACGCCACAGAACACCTAGTCACACGGTGGTAACGTTGCGCGCCTTTCTTCACCTAAAATATGTTTTTTTTTTTGCCTCAATCACACGCTAAATCCCATTAGATGCTTAGTTTCATTTCGACACAAAATGGTTTACAAAAGCAGAGCGCTCGGCCCCCGTGGCTTCCATATCTGTGGCCATGGAGTTACTGTAGATGCTACCTTTAGGTAGTAGAGTTGCGCATCTGTCTTCCAAACGCCGCTAGCAACCATGCGTTGTGGAGAAGCTGATGCTCGGGCCAATTTTCGTATTTTTCGATGGCGCCGCTGCAGCGACACCTGTGAATTACACTAGTCATTTACAGTAAAGTTAATCACCGGTCTTCGACACGCTAAACGTGTTGATCGGTGACCCGGTAGGCATGTCGCCTGGAAAAACGGAGTGCGTCTTCGCCGCATAGCTGTGGTTCCTAGCCAGAAATATGCGCAACTCTGCTAGCTAAAGGTAGCATATTTATTTTTGCAAAATTTATTCAGAATACCCCTAAGGGCCCTTTTACGACGGTATTACATCGGGTGTGTGTGTGTGTGTGGGGGGGGGGGGGGTGCATTCGAAAAATATACAGTAACTATACCTAATGGTAGCATATACAGTAACTCTAGGTGGCAGCAGCAGACGACGCCGGCAGTCAAGGTGGTGTCTGTCATTTTGAGGAACATATAATTATTTTTTTGGAGCAGTTATTTTGGCATTTCGTACAGTCAGTGACGAATCCACAGCAGTATTTTAGTGACTTCGCCAAAGTAAAGTACAACAATAGTCATAGGCGTCCGCGGGGTTCCCCTTTAGTGAGGAGGGGAGGGGGGGGGGGGGGCAAACTTCTATCGCAGCGCTCCATCATCGGTCGTCAGGCTCAGCTCCAAAACAGCGCCGCTGTTAAAATGTTGCAGCGAATGTGCGGGAAAGGTGCCTTCCAACTTAAATCCGTATATCTAAGGAAGCACTATAATTTCATTCAAGTGCTTCGCCTTTACCATCGGCGAACCTTGAACAACCCTATAGCTGTGACACTTTTCGAGACTGCGGCAATGGTAAATTCTCTTGAATGGCAACAACATATACTATCCCTCTTGTTGGTTGGATGTTGCCGAAGAATGACGACGTCAGCTCTTTGAAGTAATGCGCGCAAAAACTTCTGTGCTCGCGCCCTTCCAATGGAAGCTACGCGCGTGCGTGTGCGCGTGCGTATGTGGGGGGAGGGTGACAGAAAGTGGTGTGGAATTTACATTTACATAATTGCAATTCTTAAATGAAAAAAAAAGAAACGCCAGGCCTGCGCAGAAAGCGCAGCACAGACACAGCGAAAGCTGGAAGAGCGGCCTTTCTAGAGCCCGTTGTAAACTCTCTTGTGGCTACTAATACAATTAATACAAGTACACTAGCAACGTACCCACTACGCCACAAATAATAATTTTCATGAAGTTGGGAAGCACCCAGCACGGCATTACTCGTCATTCTGCGGAGAAGCGAGGTATCATCTGTAAGGCATAATGCGCACTTTGTTGATGCGACGGTTGATGAAGATGAAGAATTATGGCTGAGCCCTTTATGGGTTGTAGGGAAGGGGTTTTACGCGCCAAACGGCTACGTGCAGTGCATTGTGTGTGTGTCTAAACCTCTGTACACGAGGGTGCTTTATCATTTCGCTCCATCGAAATGCGGCCGCAGCGCCCGGGATTTGAACCCGCGTCCTCGAGCTTAGCAGCGCTACGCCTTAGCCTTTAAGCAACCACGGCGGTTGCTAGGCTATAAGAGACTGTAAAATAAACCGAACAAGGTATTTGGTATTTAAGCATAGAAGTGTACAACTTTACATTGGCACACAGGGTCGCAAGAAACGGTATGCCGCGCCGACAAGCAGAGAAGCCCACCACATTATATCGATGCACCCCGATTATACTATATTGTCAGCTGTTATTACACGCACCGTACTTATGAATTGCAGTCTAGCTATATACAGAGATAGAGAGAGAGAACTGTGTTTGCTCTCAATTTGACGTGATTTTTTAAATACTGAGTGATAATTTGCTTTTCAAACCTGTTGTTTGAAATCCAGGAAGAATCTGCACAAACAGATCGTGCAGGCTGGGCCGCCCTATAACACAGCAGTGTTTAATAACATTATGGAAGAATTGCCGTCAATTTGAATAAGTACAGCCACATTTAACCTGTTCTTCATGTGAGCATTCCATCTGCAAATTTCACAGTCTCAGTTTGACGTTCTCAATACGATGAGTATGAAGAACCTGCTGTGACTCTGGTACCATAAATTCTCACTTAATAAACAAAACATGTGGCTGACAAAGCAAGGTACTTCACCGAAGTCTTCAGAACAAGCCTTGTGCAATTTTTTTATATTTTTTTTTACTGTAAGAGCCCATTAATATAAAGTCTTTCTGAATAGGACGACCAATTTCAGTCGATTAGTTTTTATGGAAACCACATTGAGCTGGTTGTGCACATAAGATTATGAATGACTACGAATTTTTGTATTAGGCGTTGTTCCTTGCCCTCCTTTTCACAGCTTGGGTGGGGGGTGAAGGGAAAAGCGGTGAAGTGCCCTTTACTCCTCCCCTCCGGCCTCTCCAAGTAAATACGCCTATACGTAAGCTGTGTAAGCTCTAATTTTCTTTGAAAAATGTGGCTAATTATAACGTTAAACTACCCCGCACTGTTTCCTTCCGTACAGGCCGTTAGCTGTTAATGATTGGTCGAAATTTTCTGGGTCATGCTCACAGCACCTGCTCGTAACAAGACGCAACAAATTACGCGTAAGTGATAAACTTACAAAAACACGTCGATCCACCTCCTAACGCTTGGCTCAAAGCCATAAAATACAGCAAAGAAGTACTCGCTGAATGCTTCGCATGAAACTGATTCCCACAACGCGTGGGATCTGCCGAATTTTTCTGTTCCTTTTTTTTTCTTTTCTTTTTACGTATTCGGGCGTAAGGGGTCACTATAGTAGCTGTGTGCACATTGTGGGCTTACCAGGCATGTCGACAACACTGGCGTTTAAATGGTAACTTATGGTGCGACGTAACGTCAGCCCTCATGTTAGAGCACATACGTCAGTATTATCGAAACTAAGTGCACTTTATGGTGCAATCATGTGAATATCATACGTAAGTTTCATTAATGCTTTCCTCCGGCTTGAACAACGCTTCAATACAGCTTGCTGAATCGTAGGAATAAAAAAGCAATGTTTATTAGAGTGCTATAAAAGCGGAGCCAACACTGGAACCACAGAAGTTCATCTGATATGACGCCTGTATCGTAGGAGTACATCTGCAGTGTTCATTGCTTTCCTGTAAAGTTAGATAGCCAGCACCACAACCACATTTGACGTTGCACCGACATTACGCCTGCATAGGCTGTTTTTCCAAACCAGTTTATAGACCTGGCGTGGTTATGTGCTAAAATACCTGACCGACACGCAGAATGCTCGGGTTCGGTTCCTGCTGGGATCCTAATTTTTATTCTTTCCATTCGTCGGGTCAACGCTGCCGATGTCGGTTTCTCTTAACACTCTCGCATTTAAATTACCAATGTCTGTTCTCGCCGTTCCTGGGTAGATATAAACTGTCAATCACCTGTGGCGCATACCCGCACACCGCGGCCCGTGGTAAACGGGTATGTGCCACACGTGTCTGGAGGAAAGGGTTTGACGACGTACCCGACAGGATTTTCACGTTATTCATGGCATGACCCGACAGTCATATTCGTCAAATCCTCTTACCCTCGCATGCCAATTTTGGTCTACACCGATTAAGGAGGCGCTCATGAGAGTAACACAGACGTAGGCGGCTAGATAGGTATACGTAGATAGAAACGCTCAAAGTGCCAAAGGTTCGATAAGAAATGCTTCGAATTTAATATACTATTTTCAATACGGCATATTTTTGGCGATTGGTTCTTGGCTATTCGTCAAAAATTTTCGGTGTGCCATAAAATCACCTCCTTGATACACGACGTCACACGTCTGGGAAAACTCTCGGCGTTTGAATGAAGTGTGCAAAATCAAGAAACAGCGCATTACTATGCTGAACAGTAACTAAACTTTTTTGGAATAGCCAGATAGTGTCTCATTCTGAACGTAATTCAAGAAGGCTGCCCGCGCCGATCACATTGGCAGCGGCTACATTTAGCAGCTGGAGAGATGGGTTCATATGCATATAATAGTCACTTTCAGTCGTAGTATAACAATGTTGAGCTGCTTTTGCGCGTATACAACTCCCTGCGAACTCATCCTTGCTGAGAGAGAGGTAGAGACAAATAAACATTATTAGGAGCAGACACAATCCTTTGCAGGCGGGCAGTCTTCTTAGTCCAGAAAATCGCAAACGCTGGTCAGGTAGATCAAGTTACGGGGCAAACTTGAAAGCTGAGCTTCTCAACGTGCTCGAGTCCACTGCCTTATTTATCGCCTTGTTACAAGCCGCCGCGACCGCTGCAGGCTATCATACGATAAGCAAGGTGAAGCAGGCTAATCGAATACTAAAGTGGGAACCTTTTTTAGCTCTCCTGGCTCGGCACAACTAAAACACTCCACACTTCTGCACACTCATCAACTCACAGCAGTTGGATATGGAGCAGCGGCGATGCTATTCGTTTTCAAAGAAAGAAACAAAATTTCCTGAAACAGGAAGAGCGTTTGATCGGGTTATAAAACGTTTACTGGTTCCCGCCCGTGTTAGCGTCGCCGATTAGGTAATGTTCAGGCCAGGAAGAACAAAATAAAATCGTGGCAGGCTGCTCTAATGTTATAGAGCCCCTGCTGAGCGGTAGCCTCCTCTGCAATGCTCGAGCGCAAGGCGCGAAAGCGTCGCACCCGCACCGCATAGAGCCAGAGAGCCTACAGTGCGTGGTCATCAGTGGCGGATCCAGAGAGGGAGGGGGCGGTAGGGGGCGATCGTCCCCCCCCCCCTACCTTCAGTACCTGTCATCACCTCCTTTATCAGGTTGCTTCGGCTACCACTGCCCAAAAGGGGGAACGAGAATCTTGTCCCCGCCCGCTACATCTCTCTCCTCATCCCTACCCTTCGCACAAATCTTCCTCATGCGTAATTCATCAATTAACCCATTAGGGCCCAGCGTACTTTACAAAGTACGCATCATTTTTTTGGAATAGAAAATACACTATCCAATATTCTAATTTTTCTGATTAGCATTTTTGATGCTAAAGGTTGCAGCAAGACACTCCTAATCTAACATATTGACTCAGGTCAATTTTTTCTGTGCTACGAGTTGTTAAACTTTTGGAAAACGAGCGCCCGTCGAACGCATGTGACGACTACTACGTTTTCTCAATTAATTTAAGGTTTCACTCTGTATATATTGAAAAAAACAGATTGATTGTGCTTCAGGAAGAACAATATAATCGCGGCAAAGCGCAAGAATCAGCTGTAGTGCACAGTTTTGCTCTGAGGGGTAATCAAATGTTTGTGTACTTTTCGTAGTACACTGGGCCTTTGTGAGAGCTTACATGTGCATTGCGTTGTAGGTTGCCTCAGAGATCGAACCAGGTATTTTCTTCGGAAGAACGCCGTTTTTAAGGTCATTTGAGGCTCGGGAGACTGCAACAGATGCCGGCAGGGATATACGAGAGCTTCTTGGTGAAGTAATTGTCACTCTGAAACGGGGAAGGCGGCTGTGCGAATGAATGCCTTCTGCCTGATGGAACGAAAGAAATCGGAAAGACTGCTTCTGTTTTGATCCGGGAAACGAGTTTCTTTTCGTAAAGGTCAAAGACAATAGCATAGTTGCTATGGCGATGAACTATGACACAGTTGAGCCACTATGCTCTGTAAGAAGATGATCATCAACTCAAAAGAAAAACGTAGTGCCATCACGAAACATCGTCAGCAGCTAGAGAAATATTGGCATGGGAGAGACGCACCTCCACAATCAAGCTGCGTATAACTACAGAATTTTCATTCGTGGGAAAAAGTGATGGAAGGCCCTATTTACACAGATCATCAATATTGGTGCACTGAATGCATAGAGGATCTGCCAACCTGCTGGAGGGCATTTTCACAAGATTGAAAACGGTTGAAGTGCACTGTCTGTGATAAATAGAAATGATGCTGCGAAAAGTATGGTCCAACGCTTTGCATGATGCGTCGCTGCTTCGACAAGTTGCATGTGCCAAAACAACTTTGGTATTAGTATGGCAAGAGCCAAGCACGCTTGTGCCGAGCCAGCTTGCATTGCTATCGCAAGAGCCCAGCGTACTTTCTAAAGTACAGTATCATAACTTCTGAAGGAATAGATGTAACTCTATGAAAATTGCCAGGTGTTGTTGTCTACTGTAGTTAGATAAGTGCGCGAAATTGCAATTAAATTCAACGAATAGCTTTTGCTTGGGCCTTAATGGCTTAAAATGCGTCGAACAGCTTCCCTACCCAAGTTAACCAACTCCGCCACTGAACGAACACTTTATCTTCGGTCACCACGGATCACATCACGAACTTTGGCAATGTTTTGGTCTGTAATCGCTGACGTTGGGCGCCCAGCACCTTCATCATCTTCCACACCGTGCCTTCCCCCTGACAATCGCTTATGCCATTCAAACACGCGCACGAGACGACAAAGTTTCTTCTCCATAAGCCTCGGTTAACATTTGAAATGTTTTCGAGGCTGATTTCTTACGTTTCACAAGAGACTTGATCAGGGGCGTAGCCAGAAATTTTTTCGGGGGGGGGGGGGGGGGGGGGGTTCAACCATACTTTATGTATGTTCGTGCGTGCGTTTGTATGTGTGCGTGCCTATATACGCAATCAAAACTGAAAAATTTCGGGGAGGGGGTTGAAACCCTTAACCCCCCCCTCCTTAGCTACGCCCCTGGACTTGATGTTGATTCGCTGTGCGGTTTTTAGATGAGACATTTTTCCGGCAAAATGCAGTTGCACGTGTTCACTCAATGACGCAGCACTCCCAACTGGCGTGATTGGTTAAGTCGAAACTGGCCGCATGAATAGAGGAGGTGTTTGGGATGACGTCAGCAAAACAGTTGTTGCTAACTACACTATTTTTTCAAGCTACACATCTAGTCTTGCTTTTTTGTGTCACACCTCGTATAGTCTTGCGGCGAAGAGACCCTTGCTTTTGGAGCGTGGGGGCTTGGGTTCGAAACGCAGCTAAAAATTAATCATTTTGTTTTATAAAATATTTCCCTAGCGCGATGTGAATTGTCATCTTATGTGACAGACGGACAGTTTTCTCGTCAGCATAGAAATTCTTGCGCATTTAAAAAACATTACTTTCTTACAGGCAGGATTTTGTCATGGGGGGGGGGGGGGCGCAAAACCATGTTGCATCGCGATGGGGAGGGTGGGAGGAGCGCTGGCGTCGCTTGGATGGGGGGCAAGTGTTGGTGTGGCGGGGGGGGGGGGGGGACAATGCCTTTTCTGCACCCCCCGCCGACGCCCACGCACTTGCCGAGCTGTCTTACCCACCAACGCCGGCATTCATAATTGCTATCGCGCTCGCAGCACTGCACAGACCGTTGTTATAACCGGCAGTGCAAAGATCCGGCCTGCAAGGGACGCTCATCGGCGTACCTGCCATACGCTGTCCGCGTTCCACAGGAACGCGGGAAATCGCCTGGTGCGCTGCGACGAACGCGCATCGGCAGGTCTGCTATACGCAGTCGGCGTCTAGCGCGTGCACGGACCGAGATAAAAGGAGCGCGTCGGGAGTGGGCTGGGGACTCACTGGCCTTCGCTCGCCCTCTCGTCTCGCTCTGGGCCCTTGTGATGTTAAGGCGCGTCTCTACGCCCTGGGTTCTAAAACCTCCTGTAAATATGTAAATAAACAGGTTTTCTTGTACGTGTGAAGCGCCGCAAGAGTCCTTCTTCGCCGGAACCTGGGTGGCAGCCGCGACCCCTCGTCGGTCACATCAACTGGTTGGCAGCGGCGGGATCGGTTCGTGTTCGTTCCTGGTACCGATGCTGGTGAGTGCTCACTTTCCGTAGAGATTCTACCAGGTATTTTGGATAGATGGTGATGTTTATCCAAATGGGTAGATTAGTTGCTGCTTTGTGAAGGATTGGGTTTATTAGAGGTACCTTCACGGCAGTTTGAGCAACGGAAGTCTGCATGGGGCGGCCATGGATTTGAACAAATTGAGAAAACCGGATTTAGTGCTTTTGTGCGAGGAGCTGGGGATTGAGGTGGCGACTATACATAGAAAGCCACATTTAATACAGGCAGTTAAGGATTCTGGCGCGGATGAAGAGGAGCTTGCCGAGTGCTGGGAGCTAATTCAGGAGAGGATAAAAAGGGCCCAAGAAGACGAAGAGCGAGAGACCATCAGGCGTAAAGCAGAAGCTGCAAGTCAAGAAAGGGAGCTGGAAAGACTGCGACTTGAGCTTCAGATCGTAAAAGCGAAACGTGCCAGTAGTCAGGATGCAGAAAATGTAGGGATTGAGGATAGACCGTGCGAGAGGAATGCGCGGCTGAGCTAGGTGATGAGTACAGCGTCCGTTGCCATTCAGAGAAAGCACGCGTTCGTCCACATAGCAAACTGCCTCACAAAGATTGCCCTGAACGTCAAAACGATTCCTACAAGGAAGAGGTAGAATTGCCCCTGAATAGCTGCACTGAAGGAGCACAGAAAGGTTTTTTGGCTACTGGCGGGCACTTTCGTAAAGAAAGATTTGAGCTGGTGGCCGCCGATTCTGGTATACTGCCAATTACGGTAACAGGCGTCGCAATCAGGGCCGAAGACCAGGTGAATGATTCGCTGGTAAAGAACGATAAATTGACTTCTCGGGTTAATGCAGTTGCCATTTTTTCGAGTGAGCAGAAAAAGAGCGCGCAATCACTCGTCAATGGAGAAAGTATACAGTCGGATGTGCTGTCGTCAATATACAGAAATGCTGATGGGCAGGACGGCCAAAATGGAACGGTCAGTTGTAGGGAGCACTATGATAAAGCTGGAGAAAGCGACATAGGAGAAAATAACAGATTGTCAGTGCACAGCTGCTTCAGCAGCGACCAAGCTGATGCACTTTCTGTTGTGTCTGGGGTTTCAGAGGGCACTTCCTCAAAGGTATTTTGTATTTTATATTTTGAGCCAGAGGAAGGCGTTCGCATGCAGGTAGGGGTCGTTCGGACGCTCCTGTCTCCATTGGACCGGAGACAAGTCCTTCGGTTTGGATCCCCTCTTTCCTGCACCGAGGATAGAAATTGTGTGAAGCGTCCGGCTCTTTTCATGCGGATTTGGAGACATGCGTCTCAAAGAGCACACTTTAAAGCGTCTTTCTGTTTCGGGTCTGGCCAGCATGTGAAAAGTTCCACTCGTCTGGTTTGGGACGCTATCACTTAATCAGCTGGTCACCACCATGCAGGCTTCACTATTGCAGTAAATTAGGAAAGGAGCCTTGCAACAATTTACACCTGGTGGATCTCGGGAAAGCTGGGAGCTCTCAGCGTTGGTATTGGGCATGTGTGTACTGTTCAAGCCAGGCAGACGTCCAGCTACGCCTACTGGTCCCACAGTGGAGCACGAAGGACACGACGAACAAGCCACTAGCCACCTTTCCGCAGCGCTTCGTATCATCGTCGTCCAGTGGACGACCAGACAAGGGCGACCGGGCGTCTGCAGCTGTGGACGGCCCCATGTTGGGACCGAGCGTGTGTTGGTGTGCTGTGGATCGGGGCGACGCCAATGTGTGCTTAATGTGCAACCTTCTGTGTGGTGTGCGTCTCTGTTGTGGTGGACAACCACTGTGATGCCTACGGACACGTACAACGGTCACTCGTCCACCGCCCGAAGAGGTCACTTACGTGACCTCTTCGGGCGGCGGACGAGCTGTTATAACCGGCAGTGCAAAGATCCGGCCTGCAAGGGACGCTCATCGGCGTACCTGCCATACGCTGTCCGCGTTCCACAGGAACGCGGGAAATCACCTGGTGCGCTGCGACGAACGCGCATCGACAGGTCTGCTATACGCAGTCGGCGTCTAGCGCGTGCACGGACCGAGATAAAAGGAGCGCGTCGGGAGTGAGCTGGGGACTCACTGGCCTTCGCTCGCCCTCTCGTCTCGCTCTGGGCCCTTGTGATGTTAAGGCGCGTCTCTACGCCCTGGGTTCTAAAACCTCCTGTAAATATGTAAATAAACAAGTTTTCTTGCACGTGTGAAGCGCCGCAAGAGTCCTTCTTCGCCGGAACCTGGGTGGCAGCCGCGACCCCTCGTCGGTCACATCACCGTGATTTTCGGCCCGTGCCCGGCCCGGGCCCGGAACTCGTTGAAGTTTACCCGCCCGAGCCCGGCGCGGTGACTTAAAGGGACACTAAAGGCAAATAACAATTTATGTCAGAGTGTAAGGTCAATGTGTGAGAACGTCTAAAACGTCAATAGTATCAACAGCAGTGCTGTAGTAATCGAGAAACTAAGGTAAATGTAGGACACGATGTGCGCCACGAGCGGGACATTTTGGAAATGATCCCGATGACGTCAAATAGTCCAGAGTACGATTAACCACCACTAATCAAACTAGCTACAATAAAAAAGAAGCTTCCGTGCATCACAAGACGTAATAAAAATGCTGCTTGTTCGTTTCTGTTTGATTCATGGAAATAAGAACCTCATGGCGCTACCATGGGGGAACGGCGCGAGTGGTTCAAAAGTTCCGTTTTCGCGGAGCTGTGCGTCTCAGTGGTAGTTTCGGTATTGCGTACGGCTGCGTGTGCTTGGCTCTCGCTATTTTCGCCCTGTCGATACTCTACTTCTGCTGTTGCTGGCCGTGCTAAGCTCCGTTATAGTGAACTATACAGTTTCGGAGTGGCCCGTGGCTGCGTCTTGGCAAGGTTGATGGCCGCTGTTGCGCAAGAAACCGCTTCGGCGGCCGGGCAGTAAAGGCGGGCAACGTTGGGCACGGCAACTGCTACGTCAGAAGGTCCGTTCAGGCGGGTGATTTGAAGTGCGCTAACGCCGTGCGGACCACTAAAACGTGATTTTTTTTCGAAATAAGCATTTCCTTGGCACGAAACAAGCACTACGAGGTTTCTGCAAGGCTATTGCAACAGTCAACGTCGACTTAATATTTGCCTTTAGTGTCCCTTTAAGGCAAGACCCGGGCCCGGCCCGAACCCGAGAAAAAATTTCACCTACCCGACCCGGCCCGACCGCGTGTCGGGCCCAACAGGGTCGCGAGCAATAATCTAGGGGGCGTTGCCCGAACATGGAATCGACAAAAAGGCGTTTTAAGAGGCAAATATCTGCGCTTTGTTGGCGCATGCTTCGCTAACAATTACACTTTAACCTGCGGTAATTTCTTGTAAAAAGGGGCTCACGGTAGAAACAGTTAAGCGGACGTACTGGGCACGATGAACGTTTGTTCGGCAGTGGTATACTGTACTTACTTTTTTCTGCAAATACAATGGGGATCATCAAGAGCGTTTTGTAGAAGATATTGTAGCAAGAAAGGTTATTTGCAGTATGAGTTCAGTTTCGATAGGGTGCGCAATAAAAATAGAGGAGACAGAGAACAGAACGCTCTCTTCACCTGCGCTCTCTATTGCATGCTCTAACATGCTTTAAGCATGCTCTAACGACAAAGCCAATCGTGGACCCATCTGGATATATAGCACCTGCCTTTAGCGTAGTATCACCTTGCCACAGCTAGAGAAATAGAGGAAAAAAGCCAAATTTACATTCTTTGTTCCAAATGCACTAGCCAAGGTAAAAATTATAGCGAACCACATGCAGCACGTGTACTTTTAGATATACGTATAAGCAGCAGAAAGGAAGAAAAAAAAAACTATTTGTCATAGCATTCTTTTTATGCCCCGCCACGGTGGTATAGTGCTTATGGCGCCCGGCTGCTAACCCGAATGTCGCGGGATCAAATTCCGGCCGCGGCGGCTGCATTTTCGAACGTGATAACGCAGACGCTATGTGGCGGCACAAGCGGCGTTTCTGCAGCCCGACCGCGCTCGCCCGCTCCCTAAAAAAAGAAAAAAAGAAAGAAAACAATAAACAGCTCAATTCGCTTAAGAACGGTCGAAATCATATAATGTTTGAGGCTCGTGTACTTAGATTTAGGTGTACGTTAAAGAACCCCAGGTGGTCGAAATTTCCGGAGCCCTCCACTACGGCGTCTCTCATAATCATGTCGTGGTTTTGGAACGTTAAACCCCATATATTATTATTAGCCTTGTTTTTTATAGGTCACACCACTGCTCGTATATAGATTTTCGTGGCATAGTTTATAGTTCATTTCTTCACATGTTATTCTGCAGAAAATCAAATTATCAAGTGATTCCGGCTTTATGACCTCCACGCACTGTTACATCACATATGCTGCCGCGCTCAAGTTTCTTGCACTGCTTGCACTAGCCGCAGGGGCGCACATCTGCCTTGTGAATTGTGAAGGCATCGGCAGTTGTTGTTGTTAACTTCCACCCTTGGAGCAAATTTAGGATGTCTATGTGGACCCCTGCAGAATGAACATAGCTCTCCAGCTCATCCCTTCTTTTTCTCGTCCCCAAACGTCGTTCCACCCGTCAATATCATCTGTAAAACTCCTCTTTAAAGCCTTCTTCTTGCAGTTTTCAGCAGTGTATGTTATGCGTGGTTTGCACCATGCTCTTTTTTTCCTTATTATTATGGTGTATGCCTTCCTAACGATGTTGTACCGGCAGAAGGTGGCCATTGGACTACGCGGGTAGGACTGGTCGGGGGTGGACGATCTGTTTTCGGGGTTCGTTCCAGTTTGTTAATAAATGCGCGAATAAGCTTCTCGACGCTTACTCATTGAATGCATATGGTTCGAGGTAAGGGGACACCACCCAGCACGGAATTCGTAATTGCCTTTTTTCAACCCAGATATTTCGTCAAGCGAATCTACTTTGCCCCATGCCATGTTTAATGGACCTATGCAATCCCTGCACATTCCAACGCTGTTGCGGCAGTATCGTTTAGCTCTCGCACTATATAGAGCAGGGGTCTCAAACACGTGGCCCGCGGCGCACACATGACTGTCTTCATCCCATTTTTATATTTTCTTTATAAGTACGCTCTTGAGCTACACAGGCATGACAGGTCCAAAGCATTTTTTTCGTGAGGCACCCCCTGCTGCCACAGTGTGTTGATACATAACCGTGAAACAAAACTCTATATTTCAGAACCGGCGTCCAGGTTTCCGTGATTTTGGAGATAGGTACATCTATATGTTCGCGGAATGCTGCCGTCAAATCTTAAGCAATGACCTATGTATGAGATATGGGAAACGTCTTTCAAATGGCAACGTTGGCTGACATTTGGTACAACCTACCCCTCCCTCCCCCCTCTCCGCTCCTTCGTCACTGTCCTGACCCTTGCGGGAATAAATTTTCGTGAATGCGGTCCGTCAGCTGAGGAGAGTTTGAGACCCCTGATATAGCGGAACAAGACGAAAGCTCAGACGTTAACAATGTGTGCACACAGAGCAGGCTGTGCATGTCCACCTTGTGTCACGTGAACACCGGGAGCCATGACGGAGCCACAGAAAAGGAAAGTACGTGTCTTTATTGGGATTCTATGTAACACTCTGCGCAGTCCTTTCGTTTTAGTGGAGGGCTGGAACTTTCAAGAACGTTTCCCCGTTGTGGAGCTCTGTGATTGTTCTTGTGATGATAAGTTATAATTCACTATATAACATTCATTACTGCGATTGAACAATAACATTTGGGATATCAAATAATAACGAATGCAAATAAAGCCCAAGATGGCGAGATATTAAACTATATAAGCCCCTGTTTAACTATATAAGCGCTCTCCCGTTTCAGAAAAATCAAGTAGGCCAAAAGAATTTCAATACTTGTCCCCCATAAAACTTCTCGAAATAGCTTGCCCCACAGAAAGCGTTTTTTCGAGATAAAATGTGGAACATATATGTATGCACAACGTATCTGTAACAAACTTAAAGGGACACTGCAAAGAAAAACGATTTTTTTATTATCAGTAAATTACTCTTTTACAATTCCAAAATCACCACGCTTGCCGTAAGAAGGCTCTTGGTAAGCGAGAAAACGCGTAAAATGAAATTGCGGGTGGCGACCAGCCAATGGGCCCAATATAGACAAATACAGTCAGGCCTCCGTGACGTCACGAGCGGAGATTTCGGCGCGAAATTTAAAAATGGAACTTTGACCTTGATTTCCTTCTCTATATTAAACGTATGATGATGAAATTATAAAACATTGGAGTTCTAAACCTATTCATTGTTTCACTTTAGTGTCCCTTTAAGAACTGAGCAATGTTCAAGCCCGGCCCGACCCGAGCCCGCCAACTCAAACCCGGGCCCGACCCTAAGCCCAGAGCCTCAGACCCGAGCCCGGCCTGGGCCGCCGTGAAAACTACTCTACCCGGCCTGCCCCGGCCCACGGGCCGGTCCGGGCCCGGGTTTTCGGGTAGGCCCGAGCCCGTGCAGTGCTCTAGCATGTTTCCAGCGTACGACTTCACCTTCACCAAACACCGAGATGTACTGCTTTCAAAAAATATTCGGCGGCGTTTTCTGCGTTACGTTTTCCGCAAATGATCGTACATTCTTACCAGTAAGCTTTCCGTTGCACTAAAGAAAAGGGACGTACGTGAGTACACTGCTCATAATTCAGCCCGGCCATGATAACGTTGTTATTCACCCGTGTCGTGTGTATTTCTGTAGCCTAATAAGTAGAGTATCGGAATAGTGTCGACAGTGACCAAAGTTGTCCTGCTGTGAGGCAGCTTTTTTGTACTATTGCGATAGCATTTATATGGACAGTCTCGGCTGGTTTTTGCCGTCGCCATGCACCGTATATATATATATATATATATATATATATATATATATATATATATATATATATATATATATATATATATATATATATATATATATATATATATATATATATATAGAAAAAATAATTCAGAAAAATGCTTCCGAATCGCGGAATCGAACCAGCGACCTCTTCGTTACGCAGCGCGTGGCGCTAACCACGACGCCACAAAGCGCAGACCCTTCAGATAGCTAACGGCGAACGTTATATACACACCCTTTACCGCTGGTAGGTCTCAGAGACGGCAGGCGCTTATAAGAGTTTCTTCATTACCAGCGAGATGGCGCGAGGAGCGCAACGGGCGCATTTAAAAGTCGTCGGCCAGCTCGCTCGCTTCTTCTAATATTCGCGCAGGGAGAACCTTGCCCTTCCACTGTCTGCTCGCGCGGTAGTTGCTCCGGGGGGGGGGGGGGGGGGGAGATATTTCTGCAGCGTAGCAGCGCGTCCATCACGGGCTGCTTTTCTTGCTATCGCATTCATTGCTTCGCCCTTGCGGCGAAACTGTGACTTTTTTTTTATTATTGAAAAGGCCTTGAGCGAGCTGTCAGAAAGCAGCTACGAACCGACCGCTAAGTGTCATACAATACGCAAATGATAATGATGGTGGTGATGATGATGACTGTATTTATTAACAGCGAGGCTGTTCTAGCTAGGCGTGAAGTGTGTAACCATGCCCTAAAACTATCATCATCACGAACAGGTATGTACCACAGAATTTGGGCAGATTCCACTACTCACTGCTACGGCATGGTCTGCAGCAGCACTGAGAACGAGTACAGGGAGAGAGAGAAAGAAGGGAAGAGAGAAACAAACAGAGAGACGGAAAGATATATATAAAGAAAGAGAAAGATTCTTGCCGAAAAAAATACTTCACGAGGCGGAGTTCGAACCCGCGCACCCTCGATCCGAAGGCTAGCGTCCTAACCACTCGGCTATCCAGGTACGCTAGCAGAGCGCAGCATAGCCTTGTATAGTATAGTGTAGGCGAGCGTCCTAACCACTCGGCTATCCAGGCACTCTAGCAGAGCATAGCACAGCCTTGTATAGAATAGTGTAACAAGGGGGTGGGAAAGAGAAGTGAGCGTGAGGAGGAGGGAAATAAGGAAGGGAGAGAGTAAAGCGTAGCACTGAAAGAATGAAAAAAAAAAGAAATAGAGACCGATGAGGAAGCCGCGGATCTCGAAGCTAGACGTGTCGGTCGACGGGGACTACGAGCGGGAACGGGCCCGTGCTTCACTGTGCCAAGCTTTGCGCGACTTAGTGCAAACTGCCAGCAATTTTTTGACAACCTCCCTTTGAAAGGGGACGGCGACAGATTGCCATCTAGCTAGTTTGTTGTAATCACGTTTTAAGTCCAGGTTTGTATATATATATATATATATATATATATATATATATATATATATTCCCTTGTTCGCTTTCTTCATTCCAGCCTCCATTTATATATTGCCCTTTTACCTATTATTTGTACTGTTACCGACTTTGCCTGTAACGACTCTTGTTCTACTAATCTCGTACCTGATTGCTTTTTAACGCGATAGCGTTAAAGAACTCGTTTCTCGGAAATTCCGGTGTCGGTGGCGGCATCGTTGGTAGTACGCGAAAAATCGGCGTTGTCCGTGAGCGAGGATTCGAAACAGGTGCAAATAAATAAATAATAAGAAACTTCGCTCCGAGTGAGAATCGAACCCGGCTTTCTGCGTGGCAAGCAGGTGTTCTACCACGGAGCCACGCCAGTGCTTGAAACTGCTTCGTAAAAAAAACGTTATCAGAATGCCATGTAGCGGGAGGAGTCTCCTTAACGCATGTACTATTGCGTGACAGAATGGTAGAATCGGACCAAGCGTGAAAACATGTGAACTGCGCAACGAATGGGCGGTTCAAAGCTGCCCACCCATTACCAAGTGTGCAGCTGCGCAGGTGCGCGTGGCACCTTACGGACGCGTAGTGCGGTACTTCGCCAATTTGCAAAAGAAAGAACTATGGCGTAGCGGGCACTTCACAACTGTACTTGCAGTAGGCATTCTAGGTTAGTTTCAAACGTTCAATGTTACGCGCACAAACGTTTCTTTCCTTGCGGCACGGTTGAAGGTCATGCGCACGAGGCCCGATTACGCTATCGTGTTCTACTCTTGAAGGCGAAGCTCAAGCGTCCTCCAAGCTTTTTTTTTTTTTTGCGCCCAACGCTTTAAACGACTTTTGCTCATGTCGACTGCTGACCAGCTCATATGCTTCAGCACGCTTTAAATCTCAGCGCTTCTCAACGCCTTCTATATGGGGATATGAGCATAACGAAGTGCTGAGTGGTTTCCTGGCTTTAGTTGCAGAAGACACATGTCTCGTCCTGTTGAGTCTGTAGTGGATGGATGGATGGATGGATGGATGGATTTTATGGTACAGATATTTGTACGCTTTAGCTGCTTTTTTTTATCTATATTTGTAATTGGATGGATGGATGGATTTTATGGTGCAGATATTTGTACACTTTAGCAGCTTTTTTTATCTATATTTGTAAGTACTTCTTCAAAACTAATTTTGTCCGCACTTCTCTCACTTCAAACAAAGCCCAATTCATACCTACTTGCACTGCCACATTTCCGCGGGACACCAATGCCGATCGGCCCACTGACCTGTGGCAATAGGTCGGCAAACTCACTCATTAGTCGACTCACTCAGACTCAGATAGGGCCGTGATTCTGAGTCTTAGTGAGTCCGGGTGAGTAATATTTCGGTGAGTTTGAGTCCGAGTGAGTCCAGTTGAGGAAAATATTGGTGAGTCTGAGTCCGAGTGAGCCCTAAGTGCAAAATATATTTCTTGGGTGAGTCCGAGTGAGCTCCACCTTTTGTTGCCCACTTATGGCCCTATCTACTCATCTTCAGCATTACTATCTGCCTTATATGGGCTTACGTTTATACTCAAGTCTATTCACACATATCTCAACACACTAGCATTCATGCGCCACCTCTATATTTATTGATCCGAGGCGTGAGTTAGGGGAAGGGGTGCCATGATCTCCCCCCGCAAATTCTTTCATCTGAAGTTCTTGATAAAAATATCTCGTGTGAGTCGCGTATTTCATAAAAATATCCCTACTGGATCGATATGCGATAATGATGATATATAATACATGATGATAACTCGTATGTGAAGCTACAAGATCAAAAGGCGTATCACTGATTATGTGAGATATTGGCGTCAAAGAGGATTGACACCATGATCGAAAAAGATAATTTTACGCCAACGGACTCATGAGTGAACTCAGTCAGGCTCACTCAGACTCAGATGAAGCCGTGAGTCTGAGTCTGAGTGAGTCCGGCTGAGTAATATGTAGGTGAATTTGAGTCCGAGTGATTCCGTCTGAGAAAAAGTTTAGCGAGGCTGAGTCCGGTTGAGGAAAATTTTGGTGAGTCTGAGTCGGAGTGAGCCCTCAGAGCAAAATATATTTCTTGAGTGAGTCTGAGTGAGCTGCAATCTTTTTGCCGACCTACGCCTGTGGCTAACTTCCATCCCCGACGAAACCTCCGATTTCAAGCACACAACTGTATTCACGAACGGCAGCTCGGATATCATTACGGCTTTTCAAATAACTCGCACCACCTCATATCTATTGCATCCTCAAAGTGTTCTGTGTTTCACTATTGCTGCATTTCGTTTTGCTTTTATTCTCAACTTACTGTGGCTAATGTTTCAGTAGGTCTTCCCTTTGTTTATTTGCACATCCATGTACTACTTCTATTACACGACTATGGGTATAGCTTGTTCTTGAATTCATATCACATTTGTACTAATTACTTATTTGTTAAAAATCGTAATTTGTAATTTCTCTGTGCTAGATTTGACGCTCAGACATGTGGCTTCACAGCCTCTGTAAATCTCTCGTTTGTAGAACTATATATCATACACTCACACGAGCTCAGGAATCCTCTGTTTCACCATTTCCCCACAACATATGTAAGAAAAATTAAACCTTGATTGACTTTTTTTTCTATGCCGTTAGTAAAGCATGAGCGACAATGGACAAAGAGAGCATCGTCGCTTCCATCCTCAGTGAATCTCCACTATTTTTTTTTTCATTTCTGGCCTTCTAAAATGATTTTTGCTCGGTTTCCCCCATATACCTCCTTCTGCAGCTCCACCAAATCGCCGTCTTGGCCCTCGTGCAATAAGACAATATTCCACAGCATTCCCCTGTCTACGTTGTCCAATAAGTTGAACGACCTCCCTTAGTATCTAGAAATGCGATCCATAACGGTCTACTTCGAGCTGGCTGAAATCTTCATACACTAAGTGAGCACAAATATATTATTCTCTAAACTTCTGCCTGGACTCGGCCCGTTCTGTAGTTCCTCCAAGATATAATGCTGTACCACCCACTTCGACAGCTCTAATTTTGTGGCTTGCTTTGCCATTCTCCATACGATCAACGTTGATCGATCTCCATACGATCAAACTGGGCTGTGAGAGTTTGTCTTATCTCCTTCGCCTTCATAGATAAAAATCCTCTTGCTTTCGTGCCACCCACTCGGAATTCTCTTTACTTTAATAACTTGCGCTATATAGTCAGCTGTCGTTCGCTCCTCGGACCCAGTAGTTAGATTAGAGCTGCATGAGAATTTTATGTGGTAATGACCGTGTTGTTAGATATCCTGTGAATTTTTTCAGCAGAACTCAATGTTAAATCCTGAGCTTCAGCTTTCTCTGTTCCTTGGTGTCGGGAACCCAAAGGCCACAGAGCTACGGATAAATGTGCGTGCTTAGCACTGCAAGTGATATACCCATGGCCTCTTAACGTTTACATCGGAGCGGGGCTGTGAATTCTGATACTACTGCAGCTGCCGTCAACTCCAGCTACGTGCACAGTCACGCTTCCGCTGAGACGCCGCTCTTGCCATGTATTGTAAACAGGGACCTGTACGTAACGGCCCTCTTTCCACTAAAGGACCCCGCCTCCCTCAGCGCAGTCTGCTCGTGGGCTCCGTAACCGCAAGCAGATCAATAATGTTTTTCTTCCGCCCTCTGATCCAGCGTTCTCGTTGTAAAACTCTTGGTCTGGTTGTGTATGGACTACGTTTGTCTGGACTACGAAGCACGGCATTTTAACCTCTGCCTCGTTACTGCCAAAAAAGCTAAAGCTGGAGACAAGGAATTAGCTGCATCAGCCCTGTGTTACCAGATGCGCGCAGAGTACAGAATCGGCTTGCAGTCATGCATGGTCATTCAAAGTAAGGAACGCTCCTTCTCCACACACACACACACACACACACACACACACACACACACACACACGCACGCACACACACACGCACGCACGCACGCACACACACACGCGCGCGCGCACACACACACACACGCACGCACGCACGCACGCACACACACACGCGCGCACGCACGCACGCACACACACACACACACACACACACACACACACACACACACACACACACACACAAATGCAGTACACAACTTTTGTTTGCGAGAGACTGGTATATAGTGACACATGGTGATGACATACTATATATGGAAACAGTCGGTCAGACGGAGCAATAGGTGGATAGCAAAAATGTGGCTCTCGCAAAGGATTGTGGGCTACGGCGCCCGTCTGTATCGACTTCCGGTTCAAGACGCCGTGCCGTCGTTATCTGTGTGTTCGATCTAGCAGTCTTGGTCCCCTTTTCTCGCTAATTACTGCATAATACTTAGGAGTGATGTGCAGCTCAGTTGAATAACAAATGCAATCACTATACGGAATAGTTATAAAGGTGCGAACGGCCATGTGTTCGAACATTCAAGTGGCGTGCACCTCCGGACACATGCATGTTGTTTCGCCGCAAAGGGCGTTTTTGCGCATGTTTTGTGGCATATAAAGGCTTGTTGCACATTATATAGTGTGATGAAATATCCGCCCAATCTGTTTTCCTGTTGCTTACTCATAAAACTATTTGTTTACTTTTGTGTTTAAAGGTACCATATGGCAATAGTAAAACGTTTCTTGCTATAAGCGTGAAGAACTCTCGCAGTTTTGTCGCTTTTCTTTTACGCCTCTGAATCTTCCTTTACGTGAGATGCCTCTTTCGCGCACTCGAACAGTGTGTTTCGATCAATGCATGCGTTCGCACTCAACATACACTTGCCTTTCGAATTCCACTAAAAGGTACTGACACTCCACGCTTGCAAGTTTCTGAAATACTAGAGACGCCACACCGTTGAACTCGTTGCTTCAAAACCAACTTCGATCGTTTTACGTACTACGATACCAGTAACTGAGCGGCCTTTTTGTTCCGTACATTGTACTTTTACGCACTCAGCAGTTTTCATAAATTTCCCTGTCCACAGGGCCCGTGAGCGAGCGGAGAGGCATGGCCTCTCTGTAGCCAACTGCAGGGTGGGGACCTACCTAGTTGGCCCGCTGCCTCGCCTCTCAGGATCATGCACAATAAAGTTGTTTGTCTGTCTGTTGTCACAGAAAGTAGGCAGTGCAGTATATTCCATGCAAGTATACTGTATCGGCGTACTTGTTCGGGCAGACAGAGTACGCGTACTCTTGTAGGAAGTGTAAATGATTTGGGAGCGTATACGTATGTTGACATTTGACACCACGTGCTCATAGGCGTGAGTGATTCTGAGGTAGCCATCATTTGTGCTCGAATACACTAAACGAAGCTGATTCTGCAAAATATTACTGCGTGTTTTAAAGAATAACTGTATATTTATACTCGCATGCTGCGCTTGTGACCCACCGCTCATCGTTCCTCGTGTTTGCCCATTTCCACTTCTTGCTTCTTTCTCTAAAATGCGAAATATCGCGTATATATTCGCAAAATATTCCAAGAACACGATCACCGGACAACTGGTAACAAACGCGCCGCAGAAGTGCGCGTTTCCTCCCCGATTACACTGAAAGGCCTCGAACCGGAAGTACCGTAGCAGACGACGCGCCGTTTTGCTATCCACGCCAACCGAGCCTGTGGTAACATCTCCACCCCCACTACCTACCCACTTAACCCCATTCCATTCGTTCCATTCTATAGTGGTGTTTACGTTATGGATCGTAATACCAGCGAGTCCAAGTAAAAACGTTACTAATTAAAGCGGACCAGCTAGTTACATCGTTGATAGCGTACAGTCGTGTGCTTTTCAATCCGTATGACTGCTAAGCGAGATTGCAATTCCGAAGGCGACAAGCTCACCACTTATGTAACCACTGCTATTGCATATCTGCGAAATAACTTGAATCAGTTCTTGGACCTCGCAGGACAATGATGATGCCAATAGAAAAGAGACTCATTCGCGAAGTAATTGCGCAGCTTTACTTACATCAGTTAGTCTGCCAATTGGCAGCACTATACCATGTTGGAGGAGAAATAACGGTAGCTGGTTCTGACGTTTTTAAAGGGGCACTGAGTCCTGACACCTTTTTTCGAAGGCGAGTTTACTCCGCCATACAAATCTTCTGTATACAGTGACAGCTCTGAGCAAGTGTGAAGCTCCGTAAATGCTGATAAGATATTTTATTTTGATATTCAAGTCAAATTTCCCATGGCGCACCTACCAACATCAACAATACCTTGACGTCAGGCAACAGTACAAACTCTGGTGACTTCTCTGGCAGCAGTCTGGCTAGTTGTAATGACGTCAGGGACCAAAGCTTCCAAAACGACCGCTTGTGCGTCATCAAAACATTCAAAATGGCCGCTTGCGCGTCACCAACGGAGCCACGGCGCGGAGCGGCCATGCAAACGTGCTCGAAGCTCATACCGTGTCGTGACGTCAGAGTACAGTAGGAATCGAAACTAGCTTTTAAAAACATACTGTAATTACTTTTTCAGGGTGCACTCACGCATAACAGTGCATTTTTTAGGCGCTTGAGGGTTTGGCGCCTTTCATTTGACGCAAGAAAACGACAACGGAAGATTTTCGTGTAAGTGCCCCTTTAAGCCCTTTAAGCGTTGTAATGGCTGCAACTTTAGCGCGGCTATATAGCTGCGTTCTCGTATACACTGTTTTTGTGAAAGTGTGTTATTTTTTTTTCACTTCACTGCCTCGTCCGTCGTGTTTCATTTTTCTGATCGTTTTCAACTGACAGAAGTTATATTTTAACATTTAGTAATGCAGAGAATCGATAACAAATACAGAGGTGGACTGTAAACCTTTTCACACCCGTAAGGGTGTTTCTATCACTGAAACAGCCTTCGTACACCCTTATTTCTGATATTTTTTTGAAGCGTACAAATACGAAACAAGCGCACTTTGCACACCCTTATTTCAAATAAGGGCGCATGAAAGTCATATGTTCAAATATAACACCCTAATAACTGGTAGGGTGTGGGGCTGTTCCTTGAAATGTTGCACCTATACATTTTTGTGAAGAAGTTTCAGTATGTTACCCTGGCGAAAGTTTTAAGCTGTTAAACCTCAGTTACAATTTACAGCTGCGAGCAGTGACATTCCTGTATTTTTTCCTCTCGATTCTGATCGTTGTGCGCACACACCCACTGCTGCTACATTTTACGATATAGCCTTCATGCACGAAATAAGAGTGGGTGCTGAATTATAGCTATAGTTCTCCATAGGAAGAACTAGTTGTTTATGGTGCTTCAGAAGGAAGGGAGCAATTATTATCACTATATATTTTTGAAAGGGTGTTAGGGCGTATGTTTGCTTAAACACCCCATTCCACTTTTGCCCTAACGGTGCAGTTTTCATATTACACCCTTGAAAAATTATGCATAAGAGGTCGTAAGCCCGTGAAGTATGCCCATGAAAAGAGTGTAGTCCTGCTTGTTACGCCCTTTCCGTGGGGTGTATGGGCGTGAGTTACAGACACCAAAAAACACCTATATGGGTGTAATATGGTTTACAGTGTACAGATAATGGAGGCGACATAACTGCGACAATTAATTTTTAGGTAAAAGACATCTCTTCAATATATTGTTTGAGATCCACAATACAACAGTTGAGAGCATCATGTTCTGTACTCCATTCATTCATTCATTCATTCATTCATTCATTCATTCATTCATTCATTCATTCATTCATTCATTCATTCACCGGCCGCGGCGGCTGCATTTTCGATGGAGGCGAAAATGCTTGAGGCTCGTGTACTTAGATTTAGGTGCACGTTAAAGAACCCCAAGTGGTCGAAATATCCGGAGCCCTCCACTACGGCGTCCCTCATAATCATATCGTGGTTTTGGGACGTTAAATCCCAGATATTATGCGGGTTTTCAATTTGTCACTGTGTGGCCTGGCCAAAAGCCACCAACATCCACATGCCTAGCCATGTGGAGACAAGTTCAGGCATCTCATCATTGCCTTTCTTCACAATTTCTTGTCATCAAGTAACTGTTTTCCTTGAGAATATTCGTTCGAATATCCCAGTGTAGAAGCGCAAAGAAAGTGCGGTCAACTCCTTTTACTTATTATTATTCTTTTTTTTTTTGTTAAACGCCAAAATTTCTTCGAGGGTTCTCGAATTGTGTGACGCAAATTTCGCCCTCTTGACCTTTTACGTTAACCTTCCGTTCTCAGAATGACGCGTCTGTGGATTTGACTTAATAATATGTTATTACGATTCCAAAACTGAGGTGTCTGTTTGAAGTTTTTATTGATAATTCGTGTATTGAAATGCACGTCTGTCTATGCATTCAGCTTGACGCAAAACGAAAAGATTGAACATCTCGTTTAAGCGGGTTACAACTGCGAAACGTCGGCATGCGCGAAAGCACAAGGATAAAATTCCCTTTCTTTACTGGCTGCCATGTGCACAGCATCGAATGATCGCTCCATTTTCTTCACACGGACAGAACGACGCGCTGTAGGGACAGCCCCGAGTCGAGCTAGTCGTTCAATCTCAGCGACCGTGTATCACCCGACAGCGCGACGAATGTCGTTTAGACGCGCCAAAGCCGCAACTCGGTCGACCGCTGCCGAGGGAGCCGCTCTGTTTTTCTTGGCTCGGAGCCCCGGCACCTCGGGACAATGCTGCGGATCACGAGAAGCTCGGGAGCGCGATTTGTTTTGATAGCACCAACACGGCTACGCGCACTTTCGGCAGGGTCGCGGGCCCTTTTCGAGGCTCCGCGCAAACGCCTGTCGTGCTGACTTTGATCTTGCGTGAGCGTTGTGTATTGCCTGTAAAACTTCGTTAAATGCTCATCGTCAGTTGTGTTGATTCCACTGCGGATGGCAAGTAATGATTATGAATGCCGAACAGAAATTTCTGAGTAAATGGATATGTGACTAGCTAGTGAATACGCACTACCGTAGTTCCTATACATTTTATTTTAATACCGTATCGATGTAATATACCTTAACTTTGCTAATATTCCTTAATTAACACATGCCCTGTAAAGGAGTTCCTGTACTGATAAATAAATATATATATATATATATATATATATATATATATATATATATATATATATATATATATATATATATATATATATATATATATATATATATATATATATATATATATATATATATTCTGTCTCGATCATAGCGCGCTACTTTCAAACTACAAATCCGGTTGATATTCAACCTACATGATCCCATCCATCACAGCGAGAGCGAACAATACTCTCAGCTGGTGCGAAAGGGTTGCTCCTCGAGATGCGCCTAAATGAGGCGCTGACAAATGACCAGAGCCTCGCTGGCAGCCGACGGCGCTAGAGAAGCCAAGGAGCGCTGCCACCGCCGCTCACCACCCGCCCCATCAATCAGGAGGAACAAAGCGCACGGCCTGTAGCCGCTGCCTTCTTCGCGCGCCACTTGGACACGACGGCGCCTTGCAAGCAGGCACACTTTGCAAGCCGGACCTGTCATGTTCTCTGACGCATGTTCAGACTACATCAACAAGCAGGAAGCCGATGTGGTCGATATCCTCGATAAACCTTCTCGTTCGCAGCCGCGAGCCCAGCGTCGGCCGTCGCGACGCTGGGCTCACCAACCATTTCGCATACTCCGCGCTGGTCTCGAGTCTCCGATGCGAGAACAGGCCGTCCCCTTTTTGGGTCGGCGAGCGACCGCGGTCCTTGCACCGGCGATGCGAGACGCGGTAGCGGACGGCGCGTACAGGCTCACCCTTGACCCTGCAGTGGGTGAAGCAGCGGTGGCAGCAGCAGCAGCAGCAGCAGCAGCAGTAGCAACAGCATCAGCAGCCCTTGGCAGAACCCGGCGGTGTGCGCGGTGTGAAGTTTCGCGGGCCGACTCCTTGCGACGGCGACTCAACGCGCGCCGAGTGCTTTTTAAGGGTCGCCCAGTCCGATACCGCGCCTCGAGGGCTTGCGGCAATGCGGGGCCGCCCGCTTGTCCACGCGCTCGGTGGCGAGGGTGGAGTTTGAGCACTCCCGGGCCGGAAGCCGCGGCCGCGTGGGTGGAGAGTTGGCGAGCTTCCGGGAGCCCGGGCCGGTTGCCCCTACAAGGAGCGCCCGGTGGGGGCGGACGGGCACTTGGGCCCCGGCGCACCAGTCCTGCTCGCACAGCCGTCCGCAGCAGCCGAGCTTTCTGACGCCTGCCTCTTGAGCCGCCCAAACAGCCATCATGGTAAGTGGCCCTGGCACTGAGGCTTCCTCACGATGCTTTGGTGTTTTGCGGAGCAACCGACCAACCGGTTTCATGCTCTCAATCGGCCGTTGTCAAAGAACCAACAGCTTTTCTCACAGCCATAAGCTTGCAGTAGCGTGCAGTGCACCACCTCGTAGATTGCCACAAACCAGCTTCAATAGTGAAACCGCTTTCCGTCATATCTCGTGTTCTTTTCAAGAAAACTCGTGATTGTAATTACGCGGAATATTAAATACTAATGCTTGTATCAGTATTAATTTCACTTTTAGGCCTGCCTTAACGCGTGTCAGGAATCGGTGATTTCCCATGAGTAAATGTAGTTTAGATTCCTGTGCTTGAAACATTGGTTCACACCGACGGACTTTACCTCGAGGTTTAAGATGTCACTTGCAGTCAAGTGCCTTTAGCTTACGTGGTGGCTGAAATCTAATGGCCAACTAGATGTCAGCGATGCTCGGGCACTTTGAAAAACTTGCGGTATACTCCCGTACGCGTCACTCGAGCGTATATTTCTTGTATTAAACCATCCAACTGTTTGTCTTTGCCGTAATGCCGAAAGTGTTGTGATAATGCCGCGTAACCGTTTCATACTTCCGTGCTTTCTGGAATGACTATTTTCTCTTTCTTTAGATAGTTGTCTCAAATAGGGTTATTAATCCTGCATATGTCTAATAACATCTCGTGCGTCGGATGTCGGAAGCACTTGTTCCCTGTCAGTTTGTCCCTCTCGTAGCCCACTCCCTTTGAGTGTTATGTCAGTATTCCGAGACACTCAAAAGCCGCTCGCTCATCGCTCACCTTCGTCACTTTGGAGCGAGGTGGGCAAGTGCGAATGAAAACAGTGAATCGGATTGATTTGTCTCGTAGCAATGGCAGTATGCTGTACTCTTGCGGTGGGACTCGTTCGTCGGGGGCCAAGCGAGCCAAGTTTGTTTCCATCCGGAGAAGCCTCGCACAGGTGGAGACAGGCTCGGCTCGGTCGCGGTGACGGATGATTGAGATCCACAAGATTAGCGACGCTTGACGCCGGGAGGGGCGCACTCACTTTGAAGTGCCACGGCTGCCGTCGCCTCGACGCTTTTCGCGCTCGAGTCTCTCTGCTGCCGTGCATTGTCTCAGTGATGCCGAGTGACAGACATAAAGAGATTGCGAAAGGAAAGAATGCGAGGTGAATGGAGGTAGTTGTGGAGTAGAGATCAGTAAATTATTACGTTTCTTCTCCCCCCCCCCCCCCCGTTTTACTTTCGCTGGATTTCGTCTGATATAATACGAGACTTGCGGCATTCCTGTCGGCAACGTCAAACATGTCTTACTTCGACAATAAGGTTTCGCAGAGGTTACGCGATCGCATGTCTGAATGAGAAATCCCGGGCCAAAATTTTTTTGCGGCTTTATTCAAAATTCGCTGTACGGAAATTGTGGTGCTGGAATGCCCATAAGCCACACGAAATGTTTTGCAACCTAAACTTAATGTTGATTGCATCATAACCGTATCGTAGATGACTGTACGTGGTTAATGTTTTTCTTTAACAAAATAAACTCAATAGTGAGTTTTGAGATACTCACGTACATGACTGCGGAATAAGTTAGCCGCAGTAGGAGTGAAAGAATAAAAATGCTTTGTTTAATTCAAATTACGAGGGATAGCTACTGTTCCGTTCTATTCGTCCAATAGCGTATAAACGCGAGTTTCATTCCGGAATGTATATGCTGCATTTAAGTTACATATATAATAAAAGTAAAGGGATTTATACAGAAGAAGAGTCGCTGCGGTGGCCTAGTGGTTACAGTGCTCAGCTTCTGACCAGAAAGAGGCGAGTTCAATCCAGGCCGCGGCGGTCTCATTTCGATGGAGGCGAAAGACTGGAGGCCCGCGTACTGGGCGATTTCAGTGCATGTTATATAGATAACACCATGTGGTCGAAATTATCCGGTGCCCTCTACTACGGCGTCTCTCATAACTCGAGTCCCTTTGGGATGCTGAACGCCGTGAACCAACCAAACCGAAGTTTATTTAGATGAATGTTAACCTTGAGCAGCCGTTGCGGAAATACAATGACTTTTCGCTTCAATATGTCCGAAGCTTTTACGCAAGCGCTGAAAGGTAACGCGAGCTTTTTATTAGCTGACACAGCAGAATGAGGAATGCAAGGTATTGCGCCCTTAATTTCGTTAGGGTGACGTCGGTTGCCGCAGTGTAATATTATATAGCCACATCACACACAAACTGATCACTGATAGGGCAGGCACACCTGAATAAGGATCGTACGAAAACATTTATCAATTCTAAAGCCACAGAAGGAAATGAGTACTCAGCTCTCTAATAGGAATTTATAGCAGGGACACACAGCGTCATGCGCCACAAGTTACCGCTTAAAATGAGTAAAACAAACAAAAATACACAGAAAGTGACTACGAACTATTTGCACAAAACTGCGGAAAAAAGAAATGCAGTATAGCAAATGCAAGTCTGTTCCAAACATAGTGCTACTGATGTTCGTGCTCTTGCTATATCTAAATCACTATATCTAAATCTACATACCAAGAAGCAAAATAATAACCAGACTGCAGTCACTACAGAAACATGGAAAATCTAGCTGCATGTTTGTTTGTATGCATGCTCCCGTCCGGTCTTTGCGTTTCCTTTACGCACAAATCTAAGTACGTTGAGCCAGCAAGCCCATTGTCTATTTCAGCTTTCTCGTGCACGCTGACGAATTGTCGTGCTTATTGGGACATGGTACTTAGGCTACACGTATAACGCGATCTCGGTGAACGACTATATACTGTATCTGACGCTACCGTTCACAAATGTGCATGTGCACCCATCTCCTAGGTACATATAACATTCAGAAGGCTGCATAAACACCTGCAAACGTCGCTGTCGCGAGTAAAAAAGATGTACTGGCCGCTATAGAGAGAGATACAATATATGACATGTATACTGGCTTCACGTCCACGACGTATTCACGCCGAGTGTCTGGAACAGTGGGAATGCGTTAAGAACGAGGTGATAGCGCTTACCTGAAACGTCCCGTGATTGGAATGACATTGCCTTTATTACCGATGGTGGCAGATGCAAAGTCTTTGTTTCACAGCAGCACACCCCTCCCCCCCTCCCTTGAAAATTTTTTGAGTCGGAAAGAAAGCATGCTTCACAATGGATGAAAAAAAAATGAAAATGAAGCGATGACTTGCTTCTCGCGACGGCCTGCCTTTGGTCCCCGGCTTTCCGGGGGTAACAGCCCTCGGAATGCAACATCAGCACTCCTCAACTCCTCGGTCCCCATTATTGTCAAAACCTGCATGGCCATAACCCTGCACTTACAGGGCCGCTCCGACTGAGTACAGAGGTATGGGGCAGACTTGGAGCCGAGCATTTCTTGGTTGATATCGGGTCCACTGCGGCAGGTATAGATTCCCGCCTAGCATCGTATAATGGAAAACGAATTCCCACCCTGGCTTGAATCGAGGCCTCCCACCGAAACAGCTCGATGCTCCATCTCTTAGGTCACAGATGCATGCATATCTTGCGCGAACTAGGACTGCGCATGCGTCGTATAAAACGAGAATTCGCTTAGAAAAGTGAAAGAACGTGCACGCGCGCCGGCAGGGGCGTAGCCAGAAATTTATTGGGGGGGGGGGGGGGGGGGGGTCAACCATACTTTATGTATGTTCGTGCGTGCGTTTGTATGTGCGCGTGTATATATACGCAAGCAAAATTGAAAAATTTCGGAGGGGGAGGGTTTGAACCCCCCCCCCCCTGGCTACGACCCTGCGCGCCGGTATTCATTCATTCAGAACCAAAAGAATGAAATGAAATCCATAAATAACTATAAGCATTACCACGGCCATACGCATCACGTTACTACTAATAGCCTCACGAGCATACCGCTTGGAAACTAGCTCTTCGAGACGCTTATATATCGTTAAAGCACCTTCGGGACTGAATCCCCAGTGTTTTCCTTGTGGCACTTGGCGCTTTACCGCCTTTGAGATTGACCCGCGTAGCAGAACATACTGTAACGTTTCTTCGCCGTTGTAAAATAAATCAGTCGTAACGTTCGTTCAGTCGACGTCATAACAAGCACGATAGCTCGACTTAACTAGTCCTTGCGAAACCCCAGACGATGCTATGGCATCGTCTGGGGTTAGGCAGCTACCAACAATATTCTTCGGGTCCCTCGTTTTCAGGTAAAGCCCCACAATTCTCGAATTTCTCACTTTATAAAAACCTGGTGAAATCTGTTTACTTCCCGAATTTCGCCCTTTGTGCAGGGTAAGAATAAACGATGGTGTTGCAAAACTAAAGGATGCTTCCCGCATATGACCAAGATGGCCAAGAAATATTATGCATATAAGCGTATGCGCCTCCGTTTCGCCCAAACGGCGGAGATTACATTAATTCTGTTGCCAGAACGGCTGGCGGGATACCGTTAAAAAAAATTTAAAAAAAAACGAGAAAAACAGACAAGCATGAAAAACTTGAACGGTCCATAAGATGGAAAAAATGTATATAACGATGAACGTCAACAAGGACCTTGTTATACAAGGAAAAACTTCACACCTATAGCATGCTCAAGTGCACTACTGTTCGTGTGCTTTCTTCTTCGTTAAAAGCGCCGAAAGTATAAAAAAAGAATCACCAAACACGCCTCCATTCGATGTTTTTGTTCATTTGTTTCTTTTAAAATTAATAATGATTCCATAACGTCTACGATCATTTATATAGGGGAGTTCGTCAGATCATTTGCAAGCAGCAGTATTTTTCATTGTAGGCTGAAAAAAAAATTATCTTGGCTTTTTTTTTAATGAAACCAGATTTTTCCTCCCCTTGCACCTTCCCCCGGCGCCCCGAACTTAAAAAATATAAAATCCGATACCGAAGTACCCTGTTTTATGCTTCACGTCACATTCATTTGTATCTTTTCAAATAGGGTTTCAAGGTGTGAACTGCCGCCGTGGTGGCATAGCGGCTCTGATGTCGCGCTTCTAAATCATGGCCAGAGGGTGAGTGTTCGATTCCCCGCCATGGCAGTTGTATGTCGATTGGGGCTAAATTCAAAATAAATAAATAAATAAATAAATAAATAAACGAAGAAAAGAAACAACCCGTGTACTTAGATTTAGGTGTACATTAAAGAGTTCGATGCGGTTAAAATTAACACACAGTCCAGGTCGAACTTAACACACTTCGCCCCCATCGAAATGCAGCTGCCGTGTCCGGGAATCGAACCCGCGCCCTCGAGCTTATAGCAGCGCGACATCCTACCTGCTACCACGGCGGGTTAGTCGAAGGACAGCTAACTAGCATGACATGCATTTTCGCCACTTAAGCGACAAACAAGTCGCCTTGCGTGGTATTGGCACGGAGCATGGCAGGAAAGTCGTCATGCATATATGCCACACACTCTGAGGTCAACTATGCACATGTGCTCTGTAAGGCTGCGTAAAGCACCCGCTTGAACGCGGTCGCCTGTTTGGGTGAGGCGTTTCCCGTTCAAGTCACATCGTCGGCTGGTTCTGCTTGGCCTCTCCGAACATTCACAAACGAATTTATTTGAACACCGTTATCCCCTCGTTCAATGAACACGGAAGAAAGAAAGTCCAATAAGGCATGGCGGCGCCATGTAATTAATGATTGCCGTCGATGTGCGCCAAAGATGGTTGGCGACTTGTATAAACAATTAAGCCTGATAGCGAGGGCGATTGCCCCTAGTCTTACTGTTTCTCAGAGGGAGCACCAAAAAATGGTTACGCGACACCCGGCCGTTGGCGCTCTGCCAGCAAAGATTCCCACAGTTACCTAAACTTGACCTCAGCTCCGCTGCTTATACGCGGAATCGGTGAAGAATTTACCGAGCGAGGGAAATGGGGAACAGCGGAAGACTCGTTTGCTTATTACATTTTCTCAGAAACAATGCCTTCATGCAGGCGTCCTCGGACGCTGCAGTATTGAGAAAGCTTTCTTCGTTTCTTCGTCACATTCGGGAAACTGCAGCTATGCAGATCTAGTCAAAGCCTGTCAGCGAGAATTATTGGACTTGTGCGTAAACGGTCGAATTTAGCGACGCTGCTCAAGTGCTTTTCTTTTGTTTTGCCTTTGACCATCTTGGTATCGTTCCAGAGCATGGAAGCGAAGGCGCAAATGTCAGTACATGCTCCCAGAATACAGGCCGCATTTTGTAGTGCAAAAATATATCGCGCCGCTGACACGAAGGCGCGCGCCGTCTTGCACACGTCCGGCCGTAAAACTTTCGATGTCTGCGCAGCATTTTGTGCCAAGCGGCGGTCGCGTAGCTTCCAGAAGAATAGTTGGCAGCCTGACAGGCTCGTCCCTCTTGCGTCATTCTGGCAAAACGAAAATACGGGCGGCTCCGAAGCGACACACACTCCCGAGACACGTTGATACTTTCGTGTGGAGGATCGCGAGACAGAATCGGGATCACGTTTCACTTTTGAAATTGAGCTCGGAGAAGGACTGCAAACTAAGCAATCCCTGGTCGCGTTCCAACTGTAGGGTTATACGTGGTTTCTCCCCATTGGCGAGCGCTTTGTTAATGCTGAATTCGTTTTATATTTCTTCAGGTGTACATTACTTAACTACATGCGTAGGAAACATGTATTAATATCTCTGAGGTGCACATGCATGCCGTTATTAGAAACCGAGCTGGCCGACTGTATTCGTTTAGAATGATAATGCGGCTAATAGTCGCGTATCCAGCACGTGTAGGTTCAGGGCGCCTGATGTAGCTCCTAATAAACGTTCAGGATTATTGTCGCCGAGCAAACAATTCCGAGCGTAGACAAACCGCTCGCGAAAGCGGTGCTGCTTACAGCCTTCCCATTTTTGACCTTCAGTAAAATCTCTTTCCATCATTTTCTCTCAATGCAGGGTACCTTGCTTTTTTCTTTTTTTTTTTCTACTTACGATATTTTTACACAATGCGAGGCATATCTCGGTGCGTTCATGTGCTACGCTGCAGATACAGTGCGGATTCGGTGACCGTCTTGGTTTCGCTCCCATTACTTTCCGAGACGAGTATGCATGGCAGACAAAAGGACAGAAACACGGCTTGCTTCCAACAAGTTTTTACACACATGCACATCGCTACGACGTTCGGCATATGTCGAAAGCGTGCATGTATGAACTGCACGTGTCAGGTTTTCCAGAGAAGAAAGGTAATTTTTTTTAAACACGTCCAGTACAGGTAAAAAAAAAAAACTAATTCTATTGACAAGACACACTCGTGTCGGAGGTTATAAGAAATCCTGCTATAACCACTGATTAGGCGTTTAGGTAACCAACATTCACTGCAGGTTAAATATACTTATCTTATTGTGGGACGTTGTTACTAACGCGCAATTCGACAGAGAAGTTTTTCAATGCATGTTCAAAGTAAAGACAATACTTCTATTTCAAAATAGTCTTGTTCACCATTACGCCCGAGACCAAATATATCGGCGTTTTACTTCACAATTTAAGCGCACCATGGATGAAAACAAATGTATCTCATGACAAAATTCAAGGACTTCCGTATATTCAGAAACGCCATAATAGCTTAGCTGCTAACGTGTGGCGCAGCTGAGCTCGAGTGCGCAGCTTTTAATTCTCGGCCACAGCGGCCGTTTGGGGCAAAATGCATAAGTTCCCGTGTACTTCGATTTAGGTTCACGTCAAAGTATAGGATAACGGACGGCTGACCATGTAGCATAACTTGTTGTTGCTTAACTTGTTACTTGTCGCTTAAAGGGGCCCTGCAACACCTTTCTTAGTTATATTGGAATAGTCTCATTATTGACGTATGACTCTTCACGAGTCATATGCCGCAAAAATTTTTCGAATCCGTCAAGTCTAAGTGGTGTTACCAAATTATAGAGATCACGTTCCGCAGCTTTCTCCCTCAACTCAACGTAGCGAGCTCGCGGAAAGCTGCGCGCGGCGTGAAGGGAGGGAGGGCAGAGGTGCGAGGAGGCGATGTCAGCGCCGGCGGCTTTTCTCTCTGGCGTCTCGGCGCAACCACGTGGTCTGTGGCGCCACTTCCGGTCGGCTCGCGCGGTCGTCGTCGAGCGGCGGAGACCATCGCACAGTGTATCGCGCGTGCTTGAAAACTGCGAGTCGGTTTGGTAATGTTGGGTGTGCACCTCGAACTGCCGTAGTGTTTTCATCGCTCTGCCAACCATGGGTGCAAACTTGCGTGCGCGTTTGCAACGAATGACAGCTGAGATGGGTTTCGACCCACACTCCGATACACCGCCTCGTCGCACTGCTCGCGCTTGAATCGTATTCAACGCGGCAAAGCTGCGTGCACCCTTCTCCCAGTGGCGGTACTTCGATGCTGTTTGCTCTTCGAATGCGGGCGCACAGCGAGTGCGGGCTGACAACAAAGAACTAAAGACTAGAAGAAAGGATCGTGGGGCATCGGGCCGGCGCGGACCCATCCCCCGGCTGTCTGCAGCTACCGTGAAAATGCGAGTCTGCTTGGTTGCTGTGTCGCGGTTTCTCGGGTACCTGAGACTACGGGGAGGATACGCCGAGGTACGGCTCGATGACATACTGAACAGACAGCGAACGGCGGAGCCGATCGCACTGTGTATCGCGCGTGCTTGAAAACTGCGCGTCGGTTTGGTAATGTTGGGTGTGCGCGTCGAACGCCGTAGTGTTTTCATCGCTTTGCCAACCATGGAAGCAAACCTGCGCGCTCGTTTGGAACGAATGACAGCTGAGATCGGTTTCGGCCCATACTCCGATACACCGCCTCGTAAGACGGCACTGGCAGACGACCCCGAAGCGCCGCCATTACCGGACGCCAGCACTGTTATCGGAGACACGCTGCGCCCGTGCCTCGGTCGGTCGTGAGAACGTGCCGACGATGCAGTTCTCAGCTGCCGAGGCAACACTCGAACGGCTGCCACTCTCAACGGCAACCGGCGATGGTCAAAAGCACAGAAATATTCACGTTTTCGGCACTGCGCATGGCGAAGAAAACGGAACCACGCAACTACGAGCAGACGAGCTGTCGGTGAGACCGGAAGTGCTAATATTAATGTGTGTTCGGTGTTTTTAACGCGATAACATAATATAAACATACATATTATCTACTTATTGAACTCAAAATTAACAACGAAAGTAATAATGAGGGTGTTATCGTGATTATAACATCAGCCAATGGTGGAACTGCCGACAATCGCGTCATATTTTGCGGACTAATACATCACTTGTCGAGAGAAGAGGGAGCGATTTTCAGCTGACTTTGAGAATTTATTGTAAATTCCGGGCCGTGCGCATCGCTATAATATTTGGCTCGCGTGTTCTCGGGAGCCTCGACTACCGATCGGCAGCGCTTTTTGAGCATGCTCGAAAAGTGTTGCAGGGCCCCTTTAATGTGCGATTATTACGCAAACTACAGCAAGCATTTTTGGCGCATGACGATGTTCTGTGTGTTTGCGTTACATTGACGCAGTTGCCGTGAAAATTATCGTCTTTGATGCACTACAGATATTTCTATTGCCTTCAACGATGAGTACTGCTATTGCCTTCAAAGGCAGTACACCATGAAAATTTTACGTCCTAGTAATAAGTGGCTTCTTTTCACTAAGTAACTACACAACCACGCATTGATTGACCAGCAAGTATATCGTACGAACAGGCGAGCATACGCAGTGGATCGCTAACTTTACCTTGATATTATGAAAGGAACAGCAGAGCGTGGAAGGCAACCTTGTAAAGCTCGATGAATGCATGAATAAAGACGTGAATGAAGAATGCAAGGAGTAGAGTGAGTTTACTGTGCGCATATCTGCTACGTTATCCTGGTTATCTGCTCCATCTCGAGTTTATTCTATTTTTCGCCACGTTGCAATGCTACTTCCCACCTGTTCCTATTACATTGAAGGAGTCGTCCCTCTGAGGATACAATGTTGATACCACGAAATTCTGCGTACCGCATTTGCCAAGGAGCTTCTCCGCGCGAAATCCCGGGAAGTGTAGCTGTATAAAGCTCTCTCAATGATCCTGTAGGACAAATCTATGCGAAACCAATGATCGGAGGTCATCACTTATGTCCAGGGTCATCGATCGTGTCCTCAGTATTGCTTATTTAGGCGGCAGTTGTGCATGAAGCGGCGCGCATGCACGGCGTCTTCGACACAACGTATGCAATGTAATGAACTGTGCAGGTTTGAGAAGAGTGGGCAGAACTGTCAAAGGCCCATTACGCCGTGCGGGAAATGTTTGGGTGACGGGGGGGTCACCTTCATTTATTAAAAATAAATAAAGCATTCCACGCAATATACGACTTGAGTGCAAATATTAGGCGAGCAAACAAACGAACCTTTCACCGCACTTTAACTACGGCTCAGTAAATACAAAGGAACAAATCTGGTTCTATCTGTTATTTAGTCATTCATAAAATAATAATAAACCATGCAATAAGATTTCCCTGTTTTACATGTCCGCGATGGCAAGATGAGCCTGAAATGCATATATAATTCATGCTCTTGCACAAGAAAGCTTCCTCTGCGTTTCTTTCTCTCTATATTCTCTGTTTCCCGATGAGCGTGTGTGTGTGTGTGTGTGTGTGCTAGCATAAGGGGAACGCTTGAGGAACACTCTATCCGATTATAACTTATACTTCGGTGATGATAAATGGTCCAAAAAGCATTCGCGCTCTAGTGCAGTTCACTGCTTCGCGGAAGCAGTCGCGCAAATGAAAAATGCATGCTATACCGCCATCTGATAAAAAGGAAAAAATGAAAAAGTAAGAAATGCAACACGGTACTCACCGAGACAAAACCGTATCCGTATTCTCCTTATCCCTGGAGCGCCACATGTGCGCTACCTCGAACACAGTTTGATATAGCATTCTCGTTAACAGCGGACTCAGTGAACGTCAACGCAGTCGAAGCGGCACATTACTCGATACACGAAACAAGAAAAGCCATTGCGGACAGGACGATAGAGAGTTTTAGCAAGTTACGGAAATACGGTACGCAAATACGGTAAGGCAGTACGGTAGCGTTCCTCCTTTCCCGCTCGTTGTGCTTTCGCCGCTCCCCGTTCCAGTGACAATGCGTACCCCAAACGACAGGTGTTTCGTTAAAAATGCGTAGGCTGACGGGCAACAATGAGGCGTGACAACACCACAGTAATTTTTGAAAAAGCGCCTTCACCGGCAAAAGGTCGACGACCTTGAAAGGAGGCGCGGTACCGTCATACGGTAGCGTATTTGCGAACCGTATTTCCGTAACTATAGTCGGGTACAACTTTAGAAAAAAGCGGCATTTGCACCTCAAAGGCGGATGCACACGCGCTTCCACCAATGGGCGCGCGCTCTAGACTGACGTCACGAGCCGGACGGCCGGTGCCTCCGCTCAAGGAGAAGAAGCGGGACTATTTCTTTGCCGCGGAGGCAATCGGCTGCCGCGCTTCGGTCATATGGGCGGGGCCTCTCCTTTTTTCTAAAGTTGTACCCGACTATAGCTAAAACTCTCTATACATGCCTTGCACGTGACGTCAGAGACAGGTTCTTTGCGCTTGGTCCCCCAACATGGCGGCCACCGTGACCTTTTTATCTCATTAGAGTGTGTCAGTCCAGAGGAGGACACCCAGGTGTTCGGTCCACACGCTCTTTTGTGCTCTCCCCGCTTTCTTTTGTTCGCCAGCCGCGGCAAGGGGGAACACAAAGGAACGCGGGGGTTTTGGTGTGAAAGATGCTTGGGTGCACCGGCACTAATCTGATGGCGAGCCGTCACCGTTTATTGCTCGACGCGTTCGAACAAAAGCTCAAGGAGCGTCTCAACCCGCCGGTCCCTCAAGATGGCGGCCATGGTGACGTCAATGCAAGCTATGTATTGGTCCGGCCTCCCGAAGGGCACGATGCGCGACCAGAAGACGAGTTGAAACTCCAACGAAAAAAGTTTTGTCGAAAAAAGTGTTTTATCGGCTGGAGTTCAAACTCCAGCCGACAAAACAATTAAACACGAACACTTGTCTCGTCTGTTCCTTTATTCAGTTTCTCGCATTTCTAGTCACTAAGCAATTCGCAAGTAACGGGCTCAACGGTCGTTCCGAAAGCAAACCCATATATTCCTTCGACTTGCACAACTCATCCGTTCAAATGATTTGAAACTAACCACCACGGCTGGTCACACTTCTTCAGGAGTTGTCACGTAGTCCAGGTGCTCACCCTCGATGAAATCCCTTTCCTCATACCACTGTACAACAAGGAAACTTTACGCAAGAAAAGAAGCGGTGCTTTTTCTCCAGCCGACCACCTTATGCTTGTTGCGTAGTCATCCCATCCGGGGCATAGAAAGAGGAATGCGAAACGCAATCGTGATGAATTAGTAAACTTCGCTATCGCTGCACATACGTTGGCGCTGCCGTCGCTGGTGTCGTTATCGTCATAATGCAGCTTCTGGCCACGGCAGTACTATATTTCGCGTAAATGTAGAAATCATTTTATAGACCGCGGAAGCCGCAAAAAAGGGAACCTATGTTCAAGTGCATCACTTTCGTGTTAAAAAAGAAAGGCTATGGACGCTTGCGTCGACATTGTGAATAAAACACCCATAAGAATTTCCTTTGTTCAAAGAAGGCACGTTGAGACGCTAAACTCTTTCACTACGCTAAACAAGCATTGATTACGCCAGTTCGACGTCGCGTCTCTGTCTGCGTGATTCGCGCAATGCTTCGCCGGCTGTAGTGCGGCCGCCAGATTGCGAACTATCGAAATTCAGCCTTGTGCTTATCCGAAAAAGACAGAAGTTCAGGGGAAGATGGAAACTTGAAGAGATATTCCCAGCATTTGGGGACGTCTGTACGTGGCGCCATCTCTCGGCGGTAGCAACGGCGTCCTGCCATAACTGAATGGGGAAAAAAAAAAAGATATCTGACGAAAAAAGCTAGTTACCAAAAACGACTCCCGGTTATAAGCAGCAGAGACCCACTGGAACATTCCGGTAAAATTGCAGTATCACACTACAAAGCGTGCGGCTTCACCGCCTATTAGAAACAGATGGGGCCCCATTGTAAAGTATTAAACACACTGGGAAGCCACGCGGTTTCGACAAGTGGCCTTGTCTTCGTCAAGGCAGCAACACTACTGCCTCATAGGCGTATCTACCGGGGGGGGGGGGGGGCAAGGGGGGCGCTAGCCCACCACTGAGAAAAGTTAGGGGGGCGGAGCCCCCCTTCTTTCGACCGTGGTGACTTGCTTGCACATTGGGAAACAAACCACTGTGGCGAAGTTTTTTCTTTCAACACAGCAATCACGTCATTATATAAAGAAATTTGTCCTACGCTTCTGCTGTGAAAGTTGTCTTCCGCGTCTCACGACCACGCACTGTATACGCTCTCTGCGGTGCAGGCCGCCTATGCGACGCTTTCGCGCCTTGCACTGCAGCATTCTAAAGGAGGCTACCGCTGAGCAGCGGCACTGTAAAGTTAGAACACACTGTCATGCTTTTATTCTGCTTTACCTGGCCCGAAATTTACATAATCGACGACACAAATACGGGCGGGAACCAGTAAACGCTTTATGGACCGATGAAAAGCTCTTCCTGTTTCAGGATATTCATTTTTCTTTCATTGAAAAGGAATAGCATCACCGCTGCTCTATATGCAAGCTGCTATGGGTTGATGAGAATGCAGAAGTGTTAAGTGTTTTATTTGGGCCGAACTGAGAGAGCTAAAAAAGGTTTCCGCTGTAGTCTCCAATCAAGCTGCTTTGCCTCGTATGGTAGCTTTCAGCGATCGCGGCGGCTTGCAAAAATGCGACGAACAAGGCAGTGGACACATTGGGAAGCCCAGCTTTCAAGCCTGCCCCGCCACGTGTTCTACCGGACCAGGAAGATCGTCAAGGTCCACGGTTTTCTGGACTAAGGAGCCTGAATTGACAGCCGGGCTATTTTATCTTGATTCATCTTGAATTGACTTGTACAGCGCAAAATACAACTCGGATGGCAAAGAAGTACACACGCCCAGCGCTGTTTATTTCTCTCTCCTCCCCTCTCTCAGCAAAGCTGCGTTCGAAGAATTGTATACGCCCACAAACAGCTCAACATCCTTATACCATAACGGAAAATATTTATTAGACTCATATGAATTCATCTCGCCGCTGCTATAATTAGCCTCTGCCTTTGTGAGCGGCGGGCAACCTTCCTGAATTGCGTTCAGAATGAGACACTTTCCGGCTAGTCCGAAAAAGTGTAGGTATAGTTTAGCATAATAATGCGATGCTTAATGTGCATACGTCATTTTAACGCCGCGAGTTTTCTCAGATTTGTGATGTCTCGTAACAAGCAGACAATTTTATGGCAGACCGAAAAATTTGACGAATGGCGAAGCACCAATGGTAAAAAAATATGCTGCATTAAAATATAGTGTGTTCTCATATTTTTACGCAGTCGTGCATAAGCGCTCACAACACGACTGATCATTTTCGCGTCGCTTGTTTCATCGCGTTACGAGCAGATGTTGTGTGCATGTTGTGTGCATGAGAAAAAAACAATGCGGCGTAGGTTAGCGCTATAATCGCCCGCAATTTTTTCAAAGAAGATCCGCACTTACACTGTTACCATAGGCGCATATACTTGGAGGGGCTGCAATGCCTTCCAAGCAAGGTCGCAAATGCAAATACGTTGAGTATAAAGAATGTAATACGCCTCTAATACACAAATTCTTACATCATTTTAAAGGGACACTAAAGAGAAACAATGAATTGGTTTAGATTGATAAAGTGTGCTCGGAGAACTCTTGTGTAATTTATTTCACCACCATAGGTCTATTATTAGAGGAGAAAACCAAGTTCAAGCTTTCATTTTTAAATTTCGCGCCGAACTTTGTAATTCGTGACGTAAACGATTTCAAAGAGCATTTAACGTATTTTGGCGCCACTGGCGCGACGAAATTTCCACAAACTCGTTATGTAAAGTATCTGGCCCCCTCAGAGGACAATGTACATCGATTTAACCGATTAGCAACTACGTAGGCCCAAGCAGGCGCCGTCAAAAATATGTGACGTCACGGCAAATGGTGCGGGAATTCCAAGGTGGCGTCGCCACCTGTATTTTCTTTTTGCGCGTTTTCTCGCAGCAAGCGTGGTGTTTTTGGTATCGTGGAAGACTACTTTACTAATGCGAGAAAAATCGTTTTGCTCTTTAGTGTCCCTTTAAGGGAAGCTTGTGGTTGGCAAGTTAACAACAATGGTTATGATGATGATGATGATGATGATGATGATAATAATAATAATAATAATAACAATAATAATAATAACAACACACTATTTTTCACTAAGAACAAACAAGGCAAAAATATAATATACTGAAACATGCATATGTGCAAGAAAGTGCAGTATTAATTAATGAAAAGAAAAATGTGCACTCATTGCTACCTACATTATAAGCGCAATCATTAGTGAACAGCTTTTTAGACAGTAACGAAATTTCGTTGAAAGATACAAATGTTATACTGGGAAAGCCGCCATCTACATAATTGTGTTGATGCATAAGGTTGTGTGGTTAATGTATAAAAAGTGTTCCTTATACTATCATACCTATGGTTGTCCCAGTGTAAACTGACTGTACTTCTTCTATGATGTTAAACATAGCCAAGCAAATTCTCATTTTCTCATTACATATCAAGAATCGAATCACACCATACTGTGTGCGAATGAAGAAGTTCCCCTTCTCTTTCTCCGTACAATATTATATATATATATATATATATATATATATATATATATATATATAGATATATATATATATAGATATCTATATATATATATATATATATATATATATATATATATATATATATGCTGGCCCCCCTACTCGAGAACAAGTTGGCACGCCACTGCTGCCTTGACAAAGACAAGTCCACTTGTCTAAACCTTGGCTCCAGTGATACCCCCTGTTCAAGAATTTTTCGAAAAAAATCCTTGAACGGGGGGGCATCACTGGAGCCAAGGTTTAGACAAGTGTACTTGTCTTTTGTCAAGCCAGCAGTGCCGAAATGTTGGTTCCAGTGACACCCCCGGTTCAAGGATTTTTCGTCTCAGGATTGTGCTTAGGAATTCGAAGTTACTTCACCACTGTTGCGACTGGGGGACTGGGTACGTGAGTGCCAAAGCCACCACAAAGGGCTGGGAGACCTTACAGCGTGGGGCCCCGACACTCAGGACGCTCGGGCTTTCAGAAACAACTGTATTTACAAATACGTACATTGAGTAAGATGATTACAGAGACATCTTTAAATGTCGACTGACGCCGAGCCTCCTACTGAATGAGTGGTTGAAGGAGAGGAAGAAGGCACTATTTTCTGCAGCCCTTGCGGGAGCGCGGCTCAGCGCCTTTGGGGGGGGGGGGGGGGGGAGAGAGAAAAGAGTCAAGGAAAAGGTAGGAGGAGCGTGTCCCCTTGGTGGTGGCCGATTGCAAGAGGGCAAGGAGGTCCGGGACACCCCGCTGATCACGCGCCGGCCTCGTGGTCCTTGCTACCCCCCACCCCCCTTTTTTTTTCTTCGCAAGAGCACTGCTTTCCACGGAGATCCAGCAAGACAACGGCTACGTCGCACCGGCAGGTAGAAGGAATGCATGGGAAAGCGCGTTCGGCGTGGTTCACGCGCGGGCACAGACGCTGCGGATGGCACCTGCACACCTGCACACGTCGTTATCCCTCCTCCTTTTTCGGAGAATGCAGTGCCGGTCACAACACAACTGAAGATCCCAATTTTATCAGCGGAGCTGTTTAAAGGCACACTAAAGAGAAAACGATTTTTCTCATATCAGTAAATTACTCTTTCACAGTTGCAAAATCGCCGCGCATGTCGCGAGAAGACGCTTGGTAAGCGAGAAAACGCGCAAGAAGAAAATTCGGGTGGCGACGCCACTTTGAAATTCCCGCACCAAACACCATGACTTCAGAGATTTTGATGGCGTATACTAGGTCCCACGTAGTTCCTAATCTGTAAAAATGAAATGCATTGTCTTCTAATGGGGTCATAGGCTTAACATATCAAGTTTCGGGAAATTTCGTTGAGCCCTTGTCGCGAAAATACGAGAAATACACTTTGAAATCCGTGACTTCACGCGCGGAGCTTTCGGCGCGAAATTAAAAAAAAATGAAACTTCGACGTTGATTTTCTCCTCTAATTAACGGCATCAGAGTTCGCAGAGTACAATTTATCAATCTAAATCGATTCATTGTTTCTCTTTAGTGTCCCTCTAAGGCGGCCGTTTGTCCGTGAGCTGCGAACAAAAATAATCATCATCATTAACTGGCACGCGCACTCTTCATCCTCTTCGTCATCTTCTGCTTCGCTCCCAGCACACGTGCGCCGATTTGTCGGGCGTGGCCTGCAGTAACTCTCATGGGCGAGACAACGAGTACAGAGAGAAGGAAAGAGAGAAAGAATGAGAAATAAAAATAGAGAAAGAAATTCTGGGGGGGGGGGGGATTGCTTCGCGGGGAGTGATTCGAATCCGCGTACCCACGATAAGAGAGAATGAATGAGGAATAAAAATAGAGAAAGAAATTCTAGGGGGGGGGGGGGAATTGCTTCGCGGGGAGTGATTCGAATCCGCGTACCCACGATAAGAGAGAATGAATGAGGAATAAAAATAGAGAAAGAAATTCTAGGGGGGGGGGGGTTGCGTCGCGGGGAGTGATTCGAATCCGCGTACCCACGATAAGAGAGAAAGAATGAGAAATAAAAGTAGAGAAAGAAATTCTAGGGGGGGGGGGATTGCTTTGCGGGGAGTGATTCGAATCTGCGTACCCACGATAAGAGAGAATGAATGAGGAATAAAAATAGAGAAAGAAATTCTAGGGGGGGGGGGTTGCTTCGCGGGGAGTGATTCGAATCTGCGTACCCACGATAAGAGAGAATGAATGAGGAATAAAAATAGAGAAAGAAATTCTAGGGGGGGGGGGTTGCGTCGCGGGGAGTGATTCGAATCCGCGTACCCACGATAAGAAAGAAAGAATGAGAAATAAAAATAGAGAAAGAAATTCTAGGGGGGGGGAGGATTGCTTTGCGGGGAGTGATTCGAATCTGCGTACCCACGATAAGAAGAGAATGAATGAGGAATAAAATAGAGAAAGAAATTCTAGGGGGGGGGGAATTGCTTCGCGGGGAGTGATTCGAATCCGCGTACCCACGATAAGAGAGAATGAATGAGAATAAAAATAGAGAAAGAAATTCTAGGGGGGGGGGTTGCGTCGCGGGGAGTGATTCGAATCCGCGTACCCACGATAAGAGAGAAAAGAATCAGAAATAAAGTAGAGAAGAAATTCTAGGGGGGGGGGGATTGCTTTGCGGGGAGTGATTCGAATCTGCGTACCCACGATAGAGAGAATGAATGAGGAATAAAAAATAGAGAAAGAAATTCTAGGGGGGGGGGGTTGCTTCGCCGGGGAGTGATTCGAATCTGCGTACCCCACGATAGAGAGAGATGAATGAGGAATAAAAATAGAGAAAGAAATTTTAGGGGGGGGGGGGTTGCGTCGCGGGGAGTGATTCGAATCCGCGTACCCACGATAAGAAAGAAAGAATGAGAAATAAAAATAGAGAAAGAAATTCTAGGGGGGGGGGGGGGGGGAGGATTGCTTTGCGGGGAGTGATTCGAATCTGCGTACCCACGATAAGAGAGAATGAATGAGGAATAAAAATAGAGAAAGAATTCTAGGGGGGGGGGGGAATTGCTTCGCGGGGAGTGATTCGAATCCGCGTCCCCACGATAAGAGAGAATGAATGAGGAATAAAATAGAGAAGAAATTCTAGGGGGGGGGTGGGGGGGGGTGTTCGTCGAGGGGAGTGAATTCGAATCCGCGTACCCACGATAAGAGAGAAAGAATGAGAAATAAAAGTAGAGAAAGAAATTCTAGGGGGGGGGATTGCTTTGCGGGGAGTGATTCGAATCTGCGTACCCACGATAAGAAAGAAAGAATGAGAAATAAAAATAGAGAAAGAAATTCTAGGGGGGGGGGGAGGATTGCTTCGCGGGAGTGATTCGAATCTGCGTACCCACGATAAGAGAGAATGAATGAGAAATAAAAGTAGAGAAAGAAATAGGGGCGGGGGGGGGGGGGGGGGGGGGAGGAGGAATGAGAGGGAGGGGGGGGGGGGGGGAATTGCTTCGCGGGGAGTGATTCGAATCCGCGTACCCACGATAGAGAGGAAAGAAGATGAGGAATAAAAAATAGAGAAAGAGAAATTTAGGGGGGGGGGGGGGGGGTTTGCGTCGGGGGGAGTGATTCGAATCCGCGTACCACGATAAGAGAGAAAAAGATGAGAAATAAAAGTTTAGAGAGAAAGAAATTCTAGGGGGGGGGGGGATTGCTTCGCGGGGAGTGATTCGAATCCGCGTACCCACGATAAGAGAGAAAGAATGAGAAATAAAAGTAGAGAAAGAAATTCTAGGGGCGGGGCGGGGGGGGGGGGGGGGGGGAATTGCTTCGCGGGGAGTGATTCGAATCCGCGTACCCACGATAAGAGAGAATGAATGAGGAATAAAAAAAGAGAGAAAGAAATTCTGGGGGGATGATCGGGGGAGGGGGGCATTGCTTCGCGGGGAGTGATTCGAATCCGCGTACCCACGATTAAGAGGAGAAAGAAATA